>NC_143025.1:86022500-86322500 GCF_057628025.1 Oncorhynchus mykiss | reverse complement strand
GACTGCTACCCCCAGCCATTACCAATACAGAAACACAGACCCCTTCCCCCAGCCATTACAATACAGACACACAGAACCAAACCAATACAGACACACAGACCCCTACCCCCAGCCATTACCAATACAGACACACAGACCCTTTCCCCCAGCCATTACCAATACAGACACACTTACCCCTACCCCCAGCCATTACCAATACAGAAACACAGACCCCTACCCCCAGCCATTACCAATACAGACACACAGACTCTTTCCCCCAGCCATTACCAATACAGACACACTTACCCCTACCCCCAGCCATTACCAATACAGAAACACAGACCCCTACCCCCAGCCATTACCAATACAGAAACACAGACCCCTTCCCCCAGCCATTACAATACAGAAACACAGAACCAAACCAATACAGAAACACAGAACCCTACCCCCAGCCATTACCAATACAGACACACAGACCCCTTGCCCCATACATTACCAATACAGACACACAGAACCAAACCAATACAGACACACAGACCCCTTCCCCCAGCCATTACCAATACAGACACACAGACCCCTACCCCCAGCCATTACCAATACAGAAACACAGACCCCTTCCCCCAGCCCATACCAATACAGACACACAGAACCAAACCAATACAGAAACACAGACCCCTTCCCCCAGCCATTACCAATAGAGAAACACAGACCCCTTCCCCCAGCCATTACCAATACAGACACACAGACCCCTTCCCCCAGCCATTACCAATACAGAAACACAGACCCCTTCCCCAGCCATTACCAATACAGAAACACAGGCCCCTACCCCCAGCCATTACCAATACAGAAACACAGACCCCTACCCCCAGCCATTACCAATACAGAAACACAGACCCCTTCCCCCAGCCATTACCAATACAGACACACAGACCCTTTCCCCCAGCCATTACCAATACAGACACACTTACCCCTACCCCCAGCCATTACCAATACAGAAACACAGACCCCTACCCCCAGCCATTACCAATACAGACACACAGACTCTTTCCCCCAGCCATTACCAATACAGACACACTTACCCCTACCCCCAGCCATTACCAATACAGAAACACAGACCCCTTCCCCCAGCCATTACAATACAGAAACACAGACCCCTTCCCCCAGCCATTACCAATAGAGAAACACAGACCCCTACCCCCAACCATTACCAATACAGAAACACAGACCCATTCCCCCAGCCATTACAATACAGAAACACAGAACCAAACCAATACAGAAACACAGACCCCTTCCCCCAGCCATTACCAATACAGAAACACAGACCCCTTCCCCCAGCCATTACCAATACAGACACACAGAACCAAACCAATACAGACACACAGACCCCTTCCCCCAGCCATTACCAATAGAGAAACACAGACCCCTTCCCCCAGCCATTATAATACAGAAACACAGAACCAAACCAATACAGAAACACAGAAACCTACCCCCAGCCATTACCAATACAGAAACACAGACCCCTTCCCCCAGCCATTACCAATACAGACACACAGAACCAAACCAATACAGACACACAGACCCCTTCCCCCAGCCATTACCAATAGAGAAACACAGACCCCTTCCCCCAGCCATTACCAATACAGACACACAGACCCCTTCCCCCAGCCATTACCAATACAGAAACACAGACCCCTTCCCCAGCCATTACCAATACAGAAACACAGACCCCTACCCCCAGCCATTACCAATACAGATCACAGACCGCTACCCCCAGCCATTACCAATACAGAAACACAGACCCCTTCCCCCAGCCATTACAATACAGACACACAGAACCAAACCAATACAGACACACAGACCCCTACCCCCAGCCATTACCAATACAGACACACAGACCCTTTCCCCCAGCCATTACCAATACAGACACACTTACCCCTACCCCCAGCCATTACCAATACAGAAACACAGACCCATACCCCCAGCCATTACCAATACAGACACACAGACTCTTTCCCCCAGCCATTACCAATACAGACACACTTACCCCTACCCCCAGCCATTACCAATACAGAAACACAGACCCCTTCCCCCAGCCATTACAATACAGAAACACAGACCCCTTCCCCTAGCCATTACCAATAGAGAAACACAGACCACTACCCCCAGCCATTACCAATACAGAAACACAGAACCCTTCCACAGCCATTACCAATAGAGAAACACAGACCCCTTCCCCCAGCCATTACAATACAGAAACACAGAACCAAACCAATACAGAAACACAGAACCCTACCCCCAGCCATTACCAATACAGACACACAGACCCCTTCCCCCAGACTTTACCAATACAGACACACAGAACCAAACCAATACAGACACACAGACCCCTTCCCCCAGCCATTACCAATACAGACACACAGACCCCTACCCCCAGCCATTACCAATACAGAAACACAGACCCCTTCCCCCAGCCATTACCAATACAGACACACAGAACCAAACCAATACAGACACACAGACCCCTTCCCCCAGCCATTACCAATAGAGAAACACAGACCCCTTCCCCCAGCCATTACCAATACAGACACACAGACCCCTTCCCCCAGGCATTACCAATACAGAAACACAGACCCCTTCCCCAGCCATTACCAATACAGAAACACAGACCCCTACCCCCAGCCATTACCAATACAGAAACACAGACCCCTACCCCCAGCCATTACCAATACAGAAACACAGACCCCTTCCCCCAGCCATTACAATACAGACACACAGAACCAAACCAATACAGACACACAGACCCCTACCCCCAGCCATTACCAATACAGAAACACAGACCCCTTCCCCCAGCCATTACCAATACAGACACACAGACCCTTTCCCCCAGCCATTACCAATACAGACACACTTACCCCTACCCCCAGCCATTACCAATACAGAAACACAGAACCCTACCCCCAGCCATTACCAATACAGACACACAGACTCTTTCCCCCTGCCATTACCAATACAGACACACTTACCCCTACCCCCAGCCATTACCAATACAGAAACACAGACCCCTTCCCCCAGCCATTACAATACAGAAACACAGACCCCTTCCCCCAGCCATTACCAATAGAGAAACACAGACCCCTACCCCCAGCCATTACCAATACAGAAACACAGACCCCTTCCCCAGCATTACCAATAGAGAAACACAGACCCCTTCCCCCAGCCATTACAATACAGAAACACAGAACCAAACCAATTCGGAAACACAGAAACCTACCCCCAGCCATTACCAATACAGACACACAGACCCCTTCCCCCAGCCATTACCAATACAGACACACAGAACCAAACCAATACAGACACACAGACCCCTTCCCCCAGCCATTACCAACACAGAAACACAGACCCCTTCCCCCAGCCATTACCAATACAGACACACAGACCCTTTCCCCCAGCCATTACCAATACAGACACACAGACCCCTTCCCCCAGCCATTACCAATACAGAAACACAGACCCTTTCCCCCAGCCATTACCAATACAGACACACAGACCCCTTCCCCCAGCCATTACCAATGGAGAAACACAGACCCCTTCCCCCAGCCATAACCAATACAGAAACACAGAACCAAACCAATACAGACACACAGACCCCTTCCCCCAGCCATTACCAATACAGACACACAGACCCCTTCCCCAGCCATTACCATTACCAATACAGAAACACAGACCCCTTCCCCAGCCATTACCAATACAGACAAACAGACCCCTTCCCCAGCCATTACCAATACAGAAACACAGACCCCTTCCCCAGCCATTACCAATACAGACACACAGACCCCTTCCCCCAGCCATTACCAATACAGAAACACAGACCCCTTCCCCAGCCATTACCAATACAGACACACAGACACCTTCCCCAGCCATTACCAATACAGAAACACAGACCCCTTCCCCAGCCATTACCAATACAGACACACAGACCCCTTCCCCCAGCCATTACCAATACAGAAACACAGACTCCTTCCCCAGCCATTACCATTACCAATACAGAAACACAGACCCCTACCCCCAGCCATTACCAATACAGACACACAGACCCCTTCCCCCAGCCATTACCAATACAGACACACAGACCCCTTCCCCAGCCATTACCAATACAGAAACACAGACCCCTTCCCCAGCATTACCAATAGAGAAACACAGACCCCTTCCCCCAGCCATTACAATACAGAAACACAGAACCAAACCAATTCGGAAACACAGAAACCTACCCCCAGCCATTACCAATACAGACACACAGACCCCTTCCCCCAGCCATTACCAATACAGACACACAGAACCAAACCAATACAGACACACAGACCCCTTCCCCCAGCCATTACCAACACAGAAACACAGACCCCTTCCCCCAGCCATTACCAATACAGACACACAGACCCTTTCCCCCAGCCATTACCAATACAGACACACAGACCCCTTCCCCCAGCCATTACCAATACAGAAACACAGACCCTTTCCCCCAGCCATTACCAATACAGACACACAGACCCCTACCCCCAGCCATTACCAATACAGAAACACAGACCCCTTCCCCCAGCCATTACCAATACAGACACACAGAACCAAACCAATACAGACACACAGACCCCTTCCCCCAGCCATTACCAATAGAGAAACACAGACCCCTTCCCCCAGCCATTACCAATACAGACACACAGACCCCTTCCCCCAGGCATTACCAATACAGAAACACAGACCCCTTCCCCAGCCATTACCAATACAGAAACACAGACCCCTACCCCCAGCCATTACCAATACAGAAACACAGACCCCTACCCCCAGCCATTACCAATACAGAAACACAGACCCCTTCCCCCAGCCATTACAATACAGACACACAGAACCAAACCAATACAGACACACAGACCCCTACCCCCAGCCATTACCAATACAGAAACACAGACCCCTTCCCCCAGCCATTACCAATACAGACACACAGACCCTTTCCCCCAGCCATTACCAATACAGACACACTTACCCCTACCCCCAGCCATTACCAATACAGAAACACAGAACCCTACCCCCAGCCATTACCAATACAGACACACAGACTCTTTCCCCCTGCCATTACCAATACAGACACACTTACCCCTACCCCCAGCCATTACCAATACAGAAACACAGACCCCTTCCCCCAGCCATTACAATACAGAAACACAGACCCCTTCCCCCAGCCATTACCAATAGAGAAACACAGACCCCTACCCCCAGCCATTACCAATACAGAAACACAGACCCCTTCCCCAGCATTACCAATAGAGAAACACAGACCCCTTCCCCCAGCCATTACCAATACAGAAACACAGACCCCTTCCCCAGCATTACCAATAGAGAAACACAGACCCCTTCCCCCAGCCATTACAATACAGAAACACAGAACCAAACCAATTCGGAAACACAGAAACCTACCCCAAGCCATTACCAATACAGACACACAGACCCCTTCCCCCAGCCATTACCAATACAGACACACAGAACCAAACCAATACAGACACACAGACCCCTTCCCCCAGCCATTACCAACACAGAAACACAGACCCCTTCCCCCAGCCATTACCAATACAGACACACAGACCCTTTCCCCCAGCCATTACCAATACAGACACACAGACCCCTTCCCCCAGCCATTACCAATACAGAAACACAGACCCTTTCCCCCAGCCATTACCAATACAGACACACAGACCCCTTCCCCCAGCCATTACCAATGGAGAAACACAGACCCCTTCCCCCAGCCATAACCAATACAGAAACACAGAACCAAACCAATACAGACACACAGACCCCTTCCCCCAGCCATTACCAATACAGACACACAGACCCCTTCCCCAGCCATTACCATTACCAATACAGAAACACAGACCCCTTCCCCAGCCATTACCAATACAGACAAACAGACCCCTTCCCCAGCCATTACCAATACAGAAACACAGACCCCTTCCCCAGCCATTACCAATACAGACACACAGACCCCTTCCCCCAGCCATTACCAATACAGAAACACAGACCCCTTCCCCAGCCATTACCAATACAGACACACAGACCCCTTCCCCAGCCATTACCAATACAGAAACACAGACCCCTTCCCCAGCCATTACCAATACAGACACACAGACCCCTTCCCCCAGCCATTACCAATACAGAAACACAGACTCCTTCCCCAGCCATTACCATTACCAATACAGAAACACAGACCCCTACCCCCAGCCATTACCAATACAGACACACAGACCCCTTCCCCCAGCCATTACCAATACAGACACACAGACCCCTTCCCCAGCCATTACCAATACAGAAACACAGACCCCTTCCCCAGCCATTACCAATACAGAAACACAGACCCCTTCCCCAGCCATTACCAATACAGAAACACAGACCCCTACCCCCAGCCATTACAATACAGACACACAGACCCCTTCCCCAGCCATTACCAATACAGAAACACAAACCCCTTCACCAGCCATTACCATTACCAATACAGACACACAGTCCCCTACCCCCAGACATTACCAATACAGACACACAGACCCCTTCCCCAGCCATTACCAATACAGAAACCCAGACCCCTTCCCCAGCCATTACCAATACCAATACAGACACACAGACCCCTTCACCCAGCCATTACAATACAGACACACAGACCCCTTCCCCAGCCATTACCAATACAGACACACAGACCCCTTCCCCAGCCATTACCAATACCAATACAGACACACAGACCCTTTCCCCCAGCCATTACAATACAGACACACAGACCCCTTCCCCAGCCATTACCATTACAGAAACACAGACCCCTTCACCCAGCCATTACAATACAGACACACAGACCCCTACCCCCAGCCATTACCAATACAGAAACACAGACCCCTACCCCCAGCCATAACCAATACAGAAAATCAGACCCCTTCCCCAGCCATTACCAATACAGACACACAGACCCCTACCCCCAGCCATTACCAATACAGACACACAGACCCCTACCCCCAGCCATTACCAATACAGAAACACAGACCCCTACCCCCAGCCATAACCAATACAGAAAATCAGACCCCTCCCCCTGCCATTACCAGTAGAGAAACACAGACCCCTACCCCAGCCATTACCAGTAGAGAAACACAGACCCCTCCCCCTGCCATTACCAGTAGAGAAACACAGACCCCTCCCCCTGCCATTACCAATACAGAAAATCAGACCCCTACCCCAGCCATTACCAATATAGGGAAAATTGTCAACTGCATTCTTGATTATTATTTTCAGTTTCAGGATGTTGTATTTGTTTCAACCAAAGCCAGCCTTTCTGCAATTTCATCACCCAAACTTTAGGTGGTGCTGTACCGGTTGCAAATAATTTAATGCTCATTTGGATCGAGTTGTACTATGTTAATGTACGTATATTTACATGGATTTATACTGATTTATTATGGAAACATCATAATGATACTTGGTCTCCACTGCTCTGACAGGTTCTGGGAGAATATTGAGGTTAAATTTATACATATACTTTTAGTGGCCAGATGGCCAGATTGTTAAATCCAACATAATTGGATTAATGAAACAATCAACCCATCATTGAACTCGGAGACTGAGAAAAAAACAAAAGAACCATCCAGTCCAATAATCTGGGGAAAAAACAACGACAAATGGAGCCAGTCGGTTTTTATCGGCGAGCAGCACATTGTTTATTTTACCCTCTGCAGTCGGAGGCCAGATGGGAAACTCCTCTCTAATTAACTCTGGAATTGCCTTTTTTGGCCTAACATTTTTTCACTATTCACAGGGCCAGAGAAGATATCTGACTGCCTCCTAAGTGGCACCATATTCCCTTTATAGTGCACTACTTTTTACCCAGAGCCCTTTGGGAGCCCTATGGGCCCTTGTCAAAAGAAGTGTACTGTATAGTAAATAGGGTGCCATTTGAGATGCAGCCTCTATCTTTTAAAGGCTATGGTAATCCTATTCATCCTTTGGGGTAAACGATGTCCCGGGCTGCTGCAACATATTTCCTCCTCTCTCTCTATCTCACTCACTGTTACGTTTTCTGTGTTTACTTTTCTGTCTGCCTCTCTGGTGCTGTCAGAATAACCTACTGTCACTTACTATAATTCATGTTAGGCCTCTCTGTGGTAGTTTTACTCTTGGTTAGAAAAGACAAGGCAATCAAACTCTTTTTCTTTACAAGCGTTTAGAAGAGATATAATGCTGTCATTGTCTTCCAACTTCCAGGAAGTAAACATGGCAACCAATAGTTCCAACAACTTCCATTCACAGGGATCAACAAGCCATCTTCACCTTAACCTTAACCTTAACCTAGCTCCAGCCCCAGCTCTATCTCCAGCCCCAGTCCCAGTCCCAGCCCCAGCCCCAGCCCCTACCCTAACACTAGCTCCAACCCCAACCCCAACCTTAACATCCGACCCTAACCTCCAACCCTAACCCTAGCTGACCTATGCTGCTAGCTTGCCTTCCAGTTCCCTGTGTTCCCCATCATCCATGTATTTATGTCTGTACATAGTGAGGAGAGCCCTCTCCCCAGGGCCCCTCATCAGGCCCATAACGCTAACGTGTTATGATGGAGCCTCCAAATACCCCCATTTCATTGGCTGACTAACGGCCTCTACTGAAATATGGTGGTGTCGTGGCCTGAATCAGGCTCTAGTTATGAGGGGTAAGAGGGAGTTAGAAGAGGCGGTGAACGAGGGGATATGGGAGATACAGTACCACCCTGTACTTCCTGTTCATCCAGGCGACACACGACTCCAACACCAAATCAAATCAAATCAAATGTATTTATATAGCCCTTCGTACATCAGCTGATATCTCAAAGTGCTGTACAGAAACCCAGTCTAAAACCCCAAACAGCAAGCAATGCAGGTGTAGAAGCACAGTGGCTAGGAAAAACTCCCTAGAAAGGCCAAAACCTAGGAAGAAACCTAGAGAGGAACCAGGCTATGTGGGGTGGCCAATCCTCTTCTGGCTGTGCCGGGTGGAGATTATAACAGAACATGGCCAAGATGTTCAAATGTTCATAAATGACCAGCATGGTCGAATAATAATAAGGCAGAACAGTTGAAACTGGAGCAGCAGCACGGCTAGGTGGACTGGGGACAACAAGGAGTCATCATGTCAGGTAGTCCTGGGGCATGGTCCTAGGACTCAGGTCCTCCGAGAGAGAGAAAGAAAGAGAGAAGGAGAGAATTAGAGAACGCACACTTAGATTCACACAGGACACCGAATAGGACAGGAGAAGTACTCCAGATGTAACAAACTGACCCTAGCCCCCGACACATAAACTACTGCAACATAAATACTGGAGGCTGAGACAGGAGGGGTCAGGAGACACTGTGGCCCCATCCGGGACACCCCCGGACAGGGCCAAACAGGAAGGATATAACCCCACCCACTTTGCCAAAGCACAGCCCCCACACTACTAGAGGGATATATTAATCTGGTACTGGTACTCCCTGTATATAGCTATTACCCCTGCACATTGATCTGGTACTGGTACTCTCTGTATATAGCTATTACCCCTGCACATTGATCTGGTACTCTCTGTATATAGCTATTACCCCTGCACATTGATCTGGTACTGGTACTCTCTGTATATAGCTATTACCCCTGCACATTGATCTGGTACTCTCTGTATATAGCTATTACCCCTGCACATTGATCTGGTACTCTCTGTATATAGCTATTACCCCTGCACATTGATCTGGTACTCTCTGTTTATAGCTATTACCCCTGCACATTGATCTGGTACTCCCTATATATAGCTATTACCCTGCACATTGATCTGGTACTCTCTGTATATAGCTATTACCCCTGCACATTGATCTGGTACTCTCTGTATATAGCTATTACCCCTGCACATTGATCTGGTACTGGTACTCTCTGTATATAGCTATTACCCTGCACATTGATCTGGTACTCTCTGTATATAGCTATTACCCCTGCACATTGATCTGGTACTCTCTGTATATAGCTATTACCCCTGCACATTGATCTGGTACTGGTACTCTCTGTATATAGCTATTACCCCTGCACATTGATCTGGTACTGGTACTCTCTGTATATAGCTATTACCCCTGCACATTGATCTGGTACTCTCTGTATATAGCTATTACCCCTGCACATTGATCTGGTACTCTCTGTATATAGCTATTAACCCTGCACATTGATCTGGTACTCTCTGTTTATAGCTATTACCCCTGCACATTGATCTGGTACTCCCTATATATAGCTATTACCCCTGCACATTGATCTGGTACTCTCTGTATATAGCTATTAACCCTGCACATTGATCTGGTACTCTCTGTTTATAGCTATTACCCCTGCACATTGATCTGGTACTCTCTGTATATAGCTATTACCCCTGCACATTGATCTGGTACTCTCTGTTTATAGCTATTACCCCTGCACATTGATCTGGTACTCCCTGTATATAGCTATTACCCTGCACATTGATCTGGTACTCTCTGTATATAGCTATTACCCCTGCACATTGATCTGGTACTCTCTGTATATAGCTATTACCCCTGCACATTGATCTGGTACTGGTACTCTCTGTATATAGCTATTACCCCTGCACATTGATCTGGTACTCTCTGTATATAGCTATTACCCCTGCACATTGATCTGGTACTGGTACTCCCTGTTTATACCTCATACACCTGTACATTGAATGGAACCCACAATGTAGACCCTGCACACACTGTCCTTCTGGTTCCCTGTTGGAATTGAACCCACAACCCTGACGTTGCAAACACTGTGCCCTCCCAAAGGAGCCACACGGCACACTATTCCATACATTTCCCTATATAGTGCACTACTTTTTTTTTTCTTTTTTGTTACATTTCCCTATATAGTGCACTAGTGAGGTAATAATGATGTGACAGCTCTATGAGAAAGACCGTCTCACACAGGCTTGCTTTCACGTGGCAACAGGTCACAAATCTTGCTGCTGTGATGGCACACTGTGTAATTTCACCCAGTAAATATGGGAGTTTATCAAAATTGGATTTGTTTTCTAATTCTTTGTGGATCTGTGTAATCTGAGGGAAATATGTCTCTCTAATATGGTCATACATTGGGCAGGAGGTTAGGAAGTGCAGATCAGTTTCCACCTCATTTTGTGGGCAGTGAGCACATAGCCTGTCTTCTCTTGAGAGCCATGTCTGCCTACAGCGGCCTTTCTCAATAGCAAGGCTATGCTCACTGAGTCTGTACATCTCTCTCTCTCTCTCTCTCTCTCTCTCTCTCTCTCTCTCTCCCTCTGTCTGTCTCTCTCTCTCTCTCTCTCTCTCTCTCTCTCTCTCTCTCTCTCTCTCTCTCTCGCCTCTCCACCTCTCCCTGGGCCGAGACTAAGGTGGAATCATCATTTGGCATAAGCAGGACTTAGCACTGAATGAAATTAAAAAAGGTACCACTCACATTTGGCTAAAACTTAACAAAGGTACAATCTATTGTTGCAAAATGCTGTGCTTAAATTGTTCAACATGGTTTTAACTTCTGGCTGCTTCCCTGATGTCTGGAACCAGGGGCTCATCTCCCCTATCCACAAAAGTGGAGACAAATCAGACCCCAATAATTACAGGGGAATTTGCGTAAACAGTAACTTGGGAAAGATTTTCTGTAGCATTTTGAATTCAAGAATTCAAACCTTTCTTCAAGAAAAAAATGTAATAAGTAAATGTCAAATTGGCTTTCTTCCTAACCATCGCACTACTGACCATATATACACCTTACACACACTAATTAATAAACACGTCCACCAAAAAAAAGAGGGCAAAATCTTTGCTTGCTTTATTGACTTTAAAAAAGCATTTGATTCGATTTGGCACGAAGGGCTATTCTACAAAATTCTACAAAGTGGACTTGGTGGTAAGGTGTATGACTTAATAAAATGTATGTACACAGAAAACAAGTGTGCAATAAAAATCAAAAACCAAAGAACATAATTTTTTTCACAATGTCGAGGTGTAAGACAAGGCTGCAATTTGAGTCCAAATCTTTTCAACATTTATATCAATGAATTAGCAGACATGTTGGACCAATCTCCAGCCCCAGGACTCACACTATTTGACACAGAGGTGAAATACCTGCTATATGCTGATGACTTGGTACTTCTATCACCAACCAAAGAAGGTCTTCAACAAAACATTAATATTCTGGAGCAATATTGCCATAATTGGGCCCTGGCAGTAAATTTCCCAAAAACTAAAATCATGATTTTCCCAAAAAAACCCAGATGTCAGAAACACAAATGTAAATTCACCCTGAACAACACCTTAATTGAACACTCAAAAAATTACACCTACCTTGGTCTGACCATATCTGCATCGGGAAACTTTAATATGGCAGTGAAGGCACTCAAAGAAAAATCCTGCAGAGCAACGCATGCAATAAAAATGAAATTATTCAAAATCAACATCCCAATTAAAATTTGACAGTGTAATCCTACCAATAGCACTTTATGGAAGTGAGGTTTGGGGGCCACTCAATAAACTGATTTTAAAATGTGGGACAAACATCCAATTGAAGCCCTACATGCAGAATTCTGTCGGAAAATCCTACAAGTCCAGAGAAATACACCAACTAATGCATGTAGGGCAGAATTGGGCTGCTTTCCAGTAATAATGAAAATACAGAAAAGATCATTAAAATTTTGGCTACATCTAAATTCAAGTCCAAATTCGAGTCTGCAATTTAAAGCACTTCAAGCCCAAGAGCTGAGCCCAGAAACGAGCCCTCTCAGTCAGCTTGTGTTGGACCTCACCAACCAAGCTGACACCAGCACTGCTTCAAAAGAAATAATTCAAATAAGCAAAATCATGAACCAATCAAAGGAATCATATTTACAATACTAGAAAAACGAAACAAAATCCCAAAGCCGACTAAATTGCTATTTGACCCTAAACAGAGAATATGAATTGGCTGATTATCTCTACTCTGTCAGAGATACGAAGCAGAGACAGATCCTTACCCAGTACAGGCTGAGTGACCACCAATTGGCAATAGAAACCGGCAGACATAAAAAGACATGGCTACCCAAAGAGGAGCGTGTATGTGGTCACTGCATGACAGGGGAGGTAGAGACAGAGATGCACTTTCTCCTTTATTGTGATAAGTATTCCTCACAAAGAGATTCATTATTCACAGAAATGACTACAAACCCAGAGGAAAAACTAAGAATACTCATGGGCGAAGGAGCAATGGCTCCTCTTGCAGCCAAATATGTATTTTCCTGCCATAGCCTGAGGGACACTGAATGATAACATCTGCATAGTAAGCAGTAACTTACTTATTATTACTATTATTGTTATTACTATAATTATTAATGTTTACTGTAGACTGTTACCATTTTATTGTTATTATTTTTGTATTTAATTTTGTATTATTATTTATTACCATTTTATATTATTATTTGCTATCATTTATAATTTTGTTACAATGTATATTGTATACATTGTTGCTTTGGCAATATTGACACAATGTTTTTCATGCCAATAAAGCAGCTTGAATTTGAATTTGAATTTGAATTTGAGAGAGAGACAGAGAGAGAGAGAGAGAGAGAGAGAGAGAGAGAAAGAGAGAGACAGAGAGAGAGAGAGAGAGAGAGACAGAGAGACAGAGAGAGCGAGAGAGAGAGACAGAGAGAGAGAGAGAGAGAGAGAACATTCCAGGACAACTGTCCACAGCATTATGTTTTGTCATTTCCAAGATTCGAACGGGACGCTGTAGCAGGAGGGAGCTGTTTTTCTATAGCAACCAGGGGATACAGTAATACAGACCACATGATGCTGTAGTCATGTCTCTGTTAGCATTCCTGCTGAATTTGCTATGTTATGGTGTGTTTGCATACAGCAGGATCCCAAGGCATTACTATGCTGTTTAAGTTGTAGTATCACACACACACACACACACACACACACACACACACACACACACACACACACACACACACACACACACACACACACACACACACACACACAGGCACACGCACACACAGTATCTCAGTATATCAACTAATTTGTACTAAATGAGCCTTTAAATTGTCTCCTGTGAGATGCAGCTGGGGCCAGAGAAACTAACTCTCACTTATTTGACCTTTATTTTCCAGGTAAGTTGGAATCTGGGGATGATTATGTGGCCATGGTTGAAGGCCAGATAGAACATTTGGCCAGGACACCGGGGTTAACACCCCTACTCTTACAATAAGTGCCATGGGATCTTTAGTGACCACAGAGAGTAAAGACACCCATCTAACATCCTACATAGGGCAATGTCCCCAATTACTGTCCTGGGGTATTGGGAAATATACTGAACAAAAATATAATTGCAACATGTAAAGTGTTGGTCCCAAGTTTCATGAGCTGAAATAAAATATCCCAGAAATGTTCCATATGCACACAAAGCTTTTTTTCTCAAGGTTTTTGTGGGCAAAGTAGTTTATATCCTTGTTAGTGAGCAATTATCATTTGCCAAGATAATCTATCCACCTGACAGGTGTGGCATATCAAGAAGCTGCTTAAACAATAAATGACCACTCTAAAATGTTTTGTCACACAACACAATGCCACGTATGTCTCAGGTTTTAAGGGCGTGTGCAATTTGGATGCTGACTTCAGGAATGTCCACCAGAGCTGTTGCCAGAGAATTTAATGTTAATTTCTCTACCATAAGCAGCCTCTTTCTGATTGGCTTAACCTGGTTCCCAAGTGGATGGGCCTCCTGCTTCCATCCTGCTTGATTAGAGTCAACCTGTGGTAAATTCAATTGATTGGACATGATTCGGAAAGGCACACACCTGTCTATATAAGGTCCCACAGTTGACAGTGCATATCAGAGTAAAAACCAAAACATGAAGTCGAAGGAATTGTCTGTAGAGTTCAGAGATAGGATTGAGTCGAGGCACAGATCTGCGGAAGGGTACCAACATTGTCTGCAGCATTGAAGATGCAAGAACACAGTGGCCTCCATCATTCTTAAATAAAAGAAGTTTGGAACCACCAAGTCTCTTCCTAGAGCTAGCCATCCGGCCAAACTGAATAATCAAGGGAGAATGGCCTTGGTCAGGGAGGTGACCAAGAACCCGAGCTCCAGAGTTCCTCTGTGGAAATGGGAGAACCTTCCATAAGGACAACCATCTCTGCAGCACCCCACCAATCAGGCCTTTATGGTAGAGTGGCCAGACGGAAGCCACTCCTCAGTAAAAGGCACATGACAGCCCACTTGGAGTTTGCCAAAAGGCACCTAAAGACTCTCAGACCATGAGAAACAAGATTATCTGGTCTGATGAAACCAAGATTGAACTCTTTGGCCTGAATGTCAAGTGTCACGTCTGGAGGAAACCTGGCATCGTCCCTACGGTGAAGCATGGTGGTGGCAGCATCATGCTTTGGGGATGTTTTTCAGTGGCAGGAATTGGGAGACTAGTCAGGATCAAGGCAAAGATGGACGAGTAAAGTACAGATTGATCCTTAATGAAAACCTGCTCCAAAGTGCTCAACACCTCAGATTGGGGTGAAGTTTCACATTCAACAGGAGAACGACCCTAACCACACAGACAAGACAACGCAGGAGTGGCTTTGGGGCAAGTCTCTGAATGTCCAAGAGTGGCCCAAAATAGCTGTGCAGCAACGCTCCCCATCCAACCTGGCAGAGCTTGATAGGATCTGCAGAGAAGAATGGGAGAAACTCCCCAAATACAGGTGTGCCAAGCTTGTAGCGTCAAACCGAAGAAGACCTGAGGCTGTAATCGCTGCCAAAAGTGTTTCGACAAAGTACTGAGTAAAGGGTCTAAATACCTATGTAAATGTGATATTTCAGTTTTTTATTAGAGAAATAGCAAACATTTCTAACAACCTGTTTTTGCTTTGTCATTATGGGGTATTGTGATGTCATTATGGGATATTGTGATGTCATTATGGGGTATTGTGATGTCATTATGGGGTTTTGTGTGTAGATTCACGAGGGAAAAAACGATTTAATACATTTTAGAATAAGGCTGTAACCTAACAAAATGTGGAAAAAGAGGGCTGAATTGTTTCCGAAGGCACTTTACATACCAGTGGAGGCTGCTGAGGGGAGGACGGCTTTTAATAATGGCTGGAATGGAGTCAATGGAATGGTCAAACACGTGGTTTCCATGTGGTAGTTAGGTCTTTCTGACTACCCTGTTAGACAGAGAATTTCAGGTGTGTGAGTATTTTTCTTTAAAGGATCCGCCCGTTTGATTTTTTTGTGCCTAAAATGACATATCCAAATGTAACTTCCTGTAGCTCAGGCCCTGAAGTAAGGATATGCATATTATTGATTCCATTTGAAAGGAAAATACGTTGATGTTTGTGGAAATGTGAAAGGAACATAAGAGAATATAACACATTAGATCTGGTAAAAGATAATACAGATAAAAAACAACCCATTCTTCTGTATTCGTTTTAACCAACATCTTTGAAATGCAAGAGAAAGGGCATAATATATTATTCTAGCCCAGGCGCAATTTAGACTGTGGCCACTAGATGGCATCACTGTACATGCAAAGTTTTAGAGTGATCCAGTGAACTTTTGCAAATCTATTCAAAATGGTGTATCAAGACAGCCCAAATGTGCCTCATTGGTTTATTCATATATTTTCAAGTTCATAAGTGTGCACTCTCCTCAAACAGTAGCATGGTATTCTTTCACTCTAACTTCTTGATACTACCCATCCCGCATCCGGGAGCGTAATCATCGCCTCAAACTAATCAGCATAACGCAGCGGACATAAATGTCCCTAGAAAATGTTCCTATTCATGAAAATCACAAATGAAATATATTAAGACACAGCTTAGCCTTTTGTTAATCACACTGTCATCTCAGATGTTCAAAATATGCTTTACAGCCAACGCTAGACAAGCATTTGTGTAAGTTTATCAATGCTATGCTAGGCTCTGCTAGCATCAGGCAACATTTTCACGAAAATAAGAAAAGCAATCAAATTAAATCATTTACCTTTGAAGAACTGACAGTGCAGTTAGATTAACAAGAATTGAAGCTTTCTGCCCATATCAGATATGTCTATGTCCTGGTATTTTTTTAGTTCTTACAACCTCATGCTAATCACATTAGCCTACATTCGCTCAACTGTCCCGCGAACGGGACACCAGATTCCTACATGGAAAAATATATATTCAAAAAATAAATCAAAAGGAAGTTTGTTTGAAGTGCCTGTCCTATATCTGAGAGATATAAGGAAGAAAAATAAAATGTATTTTTACCCTCTTTATTTTATGTACTAAACTACTTCCATATACTGTATACTGACATGCAGTTGAAGTTGGAAGTTTACATACACCTTAGCCAAATACATTTCAACTCAGTTTTTCACAATTCCTGACATTTAATCAGAGTAAAAAGTACCTGTCTTAGGTCAGTTAGGATCACCACTTTATTTTAAGAATGTGAAATGTCAGAATAATAGTAGAGAGAATGATTTATTTCAGTTTTTATTTCTTTCATCACATTCCCAGTGGGTCAGAAGTTTACATATTGTCAAGACTTCCGCCGAAGTCGGTTTCTCTCCTTGTTTCGGGTGGCGTTCGGTGGTCGACGTCACCGGTCTTCTAGCCATCGCCGATCCACCTTTCATTTTCCATTGGTTTTGTCTTGTTTCCCCACACACACCTGGTTTACATTTCCCTCATTACATGTCATGTATATAAACCTCTGTCCCCCCATGTCTGTGTGTGAAATTGTTTACTGTCTGGTTGCTTCTGGCTGATGTACGCCAGGTTTTGTTTTGTACCCTTTGCCCTTTCCTGTACTTTGTGGCAGCCGGTACTTTGTACTTGGTTGTGTGTACTTTGTGCTGCCTCACTTGTTCTGTGGGCATTTGTTATTGTGACGCGTTTGTGTCCTGTTTTAATAATTGTGTGAGTAAAGTGCTTTGTCCACTCATCTCTGCTCTCCTGCGCCTGACTTCCATGCACCAGCTATACCCACCCTTTGACACATACACTCAATTAGTATTTGATATCATTGTCTTTGAATTGTTTAACTTAGGTCAAACTTTTCGGGTAGCCTTCCACAACCTTCCCAAAATAACTTGGGTGAATTTTGGCCCGTTCCTCCTGACAGAGCTGGTGTAACTGAGTCAGGTTTGTAGGCCTCCTTGCTCGTACACACACTTTTTCATTTCTGCCCACACATTTTCTATATGATTGAGGCCAGGGCTGTGGCTGTTTTCTTTGTAAAGAGACTTACTGTGACTGTTTGCTTTTTAAAGTGACTTACTGTGACTTTGCTTTGTAAAGAGACTTACTGTGACTGTTTGCTTTGTAAAGAGACTTACCGTGGCTGTTTGCTTTGTAAATATACACTCTGAGTCCTGCAGCTATAACGCTCTCCGTAGAAGTATTCAGTGTAATCGTTGGCCTAATAAACACACTCCTCCTCAGTTAAAACCACTTTATCTGGAATAGCATGCCACGTTAGGCCTTAAACCAATAACCACCAACTGCTCTGCTCTGGCATCAGCTGAGCTATATATAGAAGTCCTCATAGTCAGCTTTTAGGCCCTTTCATCACTTTTCTCTCCTACCTTCTTCTTCTTCTTCTTCTTCTTCTGTATTTACTGCACCAGTGGTTTTCTTTTCCTAAAGTGCATTCCAGTAGGCTGGTCCATCCCTCTTTCCCTCCGTCTGTTCTCTTCAGTGGCAGCGGTGCCTCTCAGTCCGTCCTTGATGAAGGTTATTGTGTTTCCAATCTTCTCCATTTTGTGATTCTGTCCCCACAGAGAGAGGGAACAGGTCAAACCAACTGTGGTACCACCCGATTGAGAATGATTAAAACCGGTGGGTTGTCATATCCTGCTTCTGCTGGTGAGGATGATGGCACGACAACATTACAGCACGTGAAAGAGAAGGACTAGGAGGAGGAGGAGAGGGAACAAATAGAGGAAGAGATGAAAGAGAGAAGCGAGGGAGGGAAAATGAAGAGAATAAATACAATCCAGAACATGTTTCAACAAATTGAAGTTGAATAGAGCCAGAGTCCCCAGCGACTACCTGCCCCCATCAGTTGGTTCATTATACAGTGAGCAACCTCATTATTTCCTGGTTGAAGCAGGCGTTTCCCTGGACGACCCCGGGACCTTGATGTGTAAGCCCCCCAGGATCCCATTAGAGCGGAGCTATGTTTCAGGACCAATAGGAGACTGCACACGTTCCATTATTATATGGCCTATCAGTACACAGAGACCACACATGGTCCATTTTAACAGAACCGTAAATAAACCACAGGTTCTAGGTCAGGCCTGGGCAATTAGAATATATATTTTTGCCATTGCGGGCCAGAATTATATTACAGGATTATACATCATGTGTATGACTGTGTTGACAGATATATCTACTGTAAATCACGTCCAGATATGCTACTTATTTTACCTTTTTAACAAGCACAAAAATAAACCGCATCCATGTTCCTGTTTTGGAAGGTATTTTCATTATTAAACTTGCAATGAACTACACGGAGGGAAAAGTACACTGTGTATTCAGCACCACGGACAGAACTCTTGTTAAAACGGGTATGCACAAAAACACAGGAAATAGAGAGAGCTCAACATTACTTTTAAACTACTCAATCAGTGTGAGGAGTGAAGTCTCTGATGGGTATTGACTAGAGCACTGAAGTCAGGTATTCATTCTGACGTCGCTGTGCAGTATTGCTGAGAGGTGAGAGTCAGTAAGAGATGATCTGGGCATTGACTTGTTAAATTTCATCACTGTTCTCATCCAGGGTCAAGGAGAAATAGGTGAAATTCTTTACCTTGTCTTTCAACTGTTGTTTCATATTCTCTGTGATGTCCTCAACACGTCGTGTCACTGTTCGTCTTGACAGGGAAACATTTTCAAACAGCTCTTTCTTGTCGGGGCAAAGTATTTCTGCAGAGTCAATTAAACATTATTTAATGAATTCACCCTTAGTGAATGATTGCTATGATTAGCAATTTTGTGGGACAGTACGTAGCTAGCTCTCGCAATCCCGGCGTTTGCTGAATGCAGTTTTGTGAAAAGTCCTTGCTCCTTTGGCAACTGAGAAAGCAACTCTTTCGATGCACTTGCCCTCTGCTCAGAAGACATATTCCTATATTTCTCTGAATGCTTTGTCTGGAAGTGTCACACTAAGCACACAGCTTTCCCTGGCACCTCAATAAAGAAATATTTGGATGTCCAGTCTTGTTGGAACACCCGACATTCATTTTCTACCTTCCTTTTCTTCGAAATCTTTGAATAACTCATTTTTGCCCAATATCTATCTAGTTACTATTTGCCCAGGCCTGGTCTAGGTGTTAGAAAAGCTAATGGTGGTTCAGGACCACTCCGAGACCACATACGGCCCATTGTTTCTACTAGAGTCAACAAACGGACCAGTCTCATGCTGAATCCTAGTGTTGCATGGTGTTAACACAGAGTCATTAAGCTCTGATTCAGGACCACTCAGAGACATATAGTCCTTTATTTCACTACCCTCAACAGACTGAGCGGCCTCATCCCTGAACGCTAGTGATTAAAGCACACGTTTTATTATGAGAGTCTTTAAATGCCTTCTGGACTCATAGAAAATACAGAATTAACTTGGTGCCAATAGTGTTGGGAGTCCTTGTGTGCTTGGCTACGATAGAAACTTCCCACACAGTGTTGTTCTGGCCATCGACAGTAAGGTTATACTCTATAAATAAACAGTGCAGATGTGTTGGAGTGCAGTGTGTTGCTCTCACCACAGGAACTAGTTCTGCTGTATAGCTATACTGCAAATGGTGCGGTAGTGATTTGGTGATCGTCTATATATCAATGATCTATAATTACCATCTGCAGAGCAGACAACTTACTACTTACTCATATTTCAAAAATGTAAGTATCTCATATCCATTACACTCTCAATATGCACTTTACCAACACAGAGTGCTGTATTCTGGTCCTCACTTGACCTACACAGAGTGCTGTATTCTGGTCCTCACTTGACCAACACAGAGTCCTGTATTCTGGTCCTCACTTGACCTACAGAGTCCTGTATTCTGGTCCTCACTTGACCTACACAGAGTGCTGTATTCTGGTCCTCACTTGACCTACAGAGTCCTGTATTCTGGTCCTCACTTGACCAACACAGAGTCCTGTATTCTGGTCCTCACTTGACCTACAGAGTACTGTATTCTGGTCCTCACTTGACCTACACAGAGTGCTGTATTCTGGTCCTCACTTGACCTACAGAGTCCTGTATTCTGGTCCTCACTTGACCTACAGAGTACTGTATTCTGGTCCTCACTTGACCTACACAGAGTCCTGTATTCTGGTCCTCACTTTACCAACACAGAGTACTGTATTCTGGTCCTCACTTGACCTACACAGAGTGCTGTATTCTGGTCCTCACTTGACCTACAGAGTACTGTATTCTGGTCCTCACTTGACCTACAGAGTCCTGTATTCTGGTTCTTACTTTACCTACATAGTCCTGTATTCTGGTCCTCACTTGACCTACACAGAGTGCTGTATTCTGGTCCTCACTTGACCTACACAGAGTGCTGTATTCTGGTCCTCACTTGACCTACACAGAGTGCTGTATTCTGGTCCTCACTTGACCTACAGAGTCCTGTATTTTGGTCCTCACTTGACCTACAGAGTCCTGTATTCTGGTCCTCACTTGACCTACAGAGTCCTGTATTCTGGTCCTCACTTGACCTACACAGAGTACTGTATTCTGGTCCTCACTTGACCTACACAGAGTGCTGTATTCTGGTCCTCACTTGACCTACAGAGTCCTGTATTCTGGTCCTCACTTGACCTACAGAGTCCTGTATTCTGGTCCTCACTTGACCTACACAGAGTACTGTATTCTGGTCCTCACTTGACCTACACAGAGTCCTGTATTCTGGTCCTCACTTTACCAACACAGAGTACTGTATTCTGGTCCTCACTTGACCTACACAGAGTGCTGTATTCTGGTCCTCACTTGACCTACAGAGTCCTGTATTCTGGTCCTCACTTGACCTACAGAGTCCTGTATTCTGGTCCTCACTTGACCTACAGAGTCCTGTATTCTGGTCCTCACTTGACCTACACAGAGTGCTGTATTCTGGTCCTCACTTGACCTACAGAGTACTGTATTCTGGTCCTCACTTGACCTACAGAGTCCTGTATTCTGGTCCTCACTTGACCTACACAGAGTGCTGTATTCTGGTCCTCACTTGACCTACACAGAGTGCTGTATTCTGGTCCTCACTTGACCTACAGAGTCCTGTATTCTGGTCCTCACTTGACCTACAGAGTCCTGTATTCTGGTCCTCACTTGACATACACAGAGTACTGTATTCTGGTCCTCACTTGACCTACACAGAGTGCTGTATTCTGGTCCTCACTTGACCTACAGAGTCCTGTATTCTGGTCCTCACTTGACCTACACAGAGTGCTGTATTCTGGTCCTCACTTGACCTACAGAGTCCTGTATTCTGGTCCTCACTTGACCTACACAGAGTACTGTATTCTGGTCCTCACTTGACCTACAGAGTCCTGTATTCTGGTCCTCACTTGACCTACAGAGTCCTGTATTCTGGTCCTCACTTGACCTACACAGAGTGCTGTATTCTGGGCCTGACTTGACATACACAGAGTGCTGTATTCTGGGCCTGACTTGACATACACAGAGTGCTGTATTCTGGGCCTGACTTGACATACACAGAGTGCTGTATTCTGGTCCTCACTTGACCTACAGAGTCCTGTATTCTGGTCCTCACTTGACCTACACAGAGTACTGCATTCTGGTCCTCACTTGACCTCCACAGAGTCCTGAATTTTGGTCCTAACTCCGAAATTGAAAGACAGAGTAAAGATATACTCTGTAAGGCCAGACTACACACATTAGACACCAGACTTCCATTTGGCTTTTGGGACAGCAGCTGATGCACTTTGACATCAGAGTCAAAGCCACTTTAGTAAACTGGATGAATGAATAAACCAGAGCAACAGAGGAATCCCCTTGTCTTATAGCTCTAATACACACCAGTCAGTCAGAGCAGAGGGCTGCAGCTTCGGTCTTCTCACATTATCTCAATTCAGTCACAGACATGGACTAAGCATACTAAAACGTCCACTTTAACGGGGGAGAGAGAGAGTCAGTTGACTTTGACGTGGTGTGAGCATTTGTTAATATGACCTAAACAGTGATATTCATACAGTGCATTTGGGATGGAAAAGTATATTATTTGTTGTGTAATCAAGCACTTGGATGTGATTGAGACATTTTATTGAAGTGGAATAAACTTTGTTAAATTCATTTCTGTTACAAGAATACCTCTATCACCCCTTCAGAATCCATGTGTGTGATCTGTCCCAAGACTCTGGACTGTTTCAGTAGAATGTTCACCAAAATGGCATATGTTCACCAAAATGGCATATGTTCACCAAAATGGCATATGTTCACCAAAATGGCATATGTTCACCAAAATGGCATATGTTCACCAAAATGGCATATGTTCACCAAAATGGAAATTAAAATATTATAGCCTACAGTAAGATATACTGTACAGTTGAAGTCGGAAGTTTACATACACTTAGGATGGAGTCATTAAAACTCGTTTTTGAACGACTCCACAAATTTCCTGTTAATGAACTATAGTTTTGGCAAGTCAGTTAGGACATCTACTTTGTGCATGACACAACACATTATTCCAACAATTGTTTACAGACAGATTATTATTTCACAGACAGATTAATTCACTATATCACAATCCCAGTGGGGTCAGAAGTTTACATACACTTAGTTGACTGTGCCTTTAAACAGCCTGGAAAATTTCAAGAAAATTATGTCATGGCTTTAGAAGCTTCTGATTGGCTAATTGACATAATTTGAGTCAGTTGGAGGTGTGCCTGTGGATGTATTTCATGGCCGACCTTCAAACTCAGTGCCTCTTTGCTTGACATCATGGGAAAAACAAAAGAAATCAGCCAAGACCTCAGAAAAAAAATTGCAGACCTCCACAGGACTGGTTCATCCTTGGGGGCAATTTCCAAATGCCTGAAGGTACCATGACCATGGGACGTGGTAAACACCATGGGACCGCACAGCCGTCATACCGCTCAGGAAAGAGACACGTTCTGTCTCCTAGAAATGAACGTACATTGGTGTGAAATGTGAAAATCAATCCCAGGACAACAGCAAAGGACTTTGTGAAGATGCTGGAGGAAACTGGTACAAAAGTATCTATATCCACAGTAAAACGAGCCCTAGAACTTATTCTCAACTTGCCTACCTGGTTAAATAAAGGTAAAATAAAAATAAAAATAAAATAAATATCGATATAACCTGAAAGGCCGATCAGCAAGGAAGTAGCCACTGCTCCAAAACTGCCATAAAAAAGCCAGACAACAGTTTGAAACTGCACATGGGGACAAAGATCATACTTTTTGGTGCTATGTCCTCTGGTCTGATGAAACAAAAATAGAACTGTTTGGCCATAATGACCATCGTTATGTTAGGAGAAAAAAGGGGGAGTCTTGCAAGCCGAAGAACACCATCCCAACCGTGAAGCACGGGGGTGTTAGAATCATTTTGTGGGGGTGCTTTGCTGCAGGAGGGCCTGGTGCACTTCACAAAATAGATGGCATCATGAGGACGGAACATTATGTGGATATATTGAAGCAACATCTCAAGACATCAGTCAGGAAGTTAAAGCTTGGTCGCAAATGGGTCTTCCAAATAGACAGTGACCCCAAGCATACTTCCAAAGTTGTGGCAAAATGGTTAAGGACAACGAAGTCAAGGTATTGGAGTGGCCATCACAAAGCCCTGACCTCCATCCTATAGAACATTTGTGGGAAGAAATGAAAAAGTGTGTGCGAGCAATGAAGCCTACAAACCTGACTCAGTTACACCAGCTCTGTCAGGAGGAATGGGCCAAAATTCACCCAACTTATTGTGGGAAGCTTGTGAAGGGCTACCCAAAACATTTGACCTAAGTTAAACAATTTAAAGGCAATGCTACCAAATACTAATTGAATGTATGTAAACTTCTGATCCACTGGGAATGTGATGAAAGAAATAAACGCTGAAATAAATCACTCTCTCTACTCTTATTCTGACATTTCACATTCTTAAAATAAAGTGGCGATCCTAACTGATCTAAGACAGGGGATTTTTACTAGGATTAAATGCCAAGAATTGTGAAAACTAAGTTGACATGTATTTGGCTAAGGTGTGTGTAAACTTCCGACTTCAACTGTATTTTGGGATGTATTGATTTGAGACAAGACAAAGGAGAAAATGTGCGAGTACAACATTTGTTATGGGTAAATTAAGTGTTGACAGGTTAAAAACAACAAATGGGCATGTTGCTTGATTAAATAATGAACAGTTGATCATTCATAAATTCATAAAGCAGAGTACAGGAGTCCATCAAAGTGATTCTTCTCTGTTATCTCTCTCTCAGATGTTTCAGTGCTGAGTTAATTTTCATCATCGTGTTAGACTTCAAATTTACACATTTTAAATTCTTTATCAAAATAATATTTTAATGTAAGGAAGTTTCCCACACCAATTGCCTTTTCTCAACCTTCACTCTGAGGCGCTGCCTGCAGTAGCACTTCCCTGCCATTAGGAGTGCAGGATAAGAGCTGAAAAAATAGAATAGGAGCTCTGTCCCCTGTGAGAAATGCCATGTCCAATCTGCCGCACTGTCAGTGCTACCCATCTGAAGGTAACCTTTAAGTCTCTGTCTCCCTGCAGAGTCTCTGTCTCCCTGCAGAGTCTCTGTCTCCCTGCA
Organism: Oncorhynchus mykiss; assembly: GCF_057628025.1. NCBI lineage: Eukaryota > Metazoa > Chordata > Actinopteri > Salmoniformes > Salmonidae > Oncorhynchus > Oncorhynchus mykiss. The sequence goes on along the minus strand of NC_143025.1, from coordinate 86,296,672 downwards.
GGCCTGGAGATGAGCAGAAATGTCATTGTGTGGCTCTATCGTCTGTCAGTCCTTCCTTCCTTTCTCTCTGTGAGGCGGGGAGAAATACCATTTGCACGTGAAGAAGGGAAAAAAGAGGAATTGCTTGGCTACAGAACAGCTCCTCAGGCACACACACATATGCTATCACTGGTGACGCGCAGAAAATGGTGACTTTGGTCCGTGCATTAAAAAAGTACTGCCTCAAGGGCAAGGCTTTTTCTCTCCCCTTCTCTCTCCTTCTGAAAGATCTGTCTGTTTCTCACGCAAAGCCTGTGGGCATGTTTAATGCTTTGTTAGTACACCACGTATTCATCCTCAACATGCCTTCCCTGCATCCCTGAGCAAATCACAGGGCTCTCAGAGACAGACTAGCATGGGGCCAGGTGGGATGGGGGGTTGTAGGGCTTGGGCTGGAGCTCGCTTCCATGGACATGGAGGGAGGGCAGGTAAAGTCCAGCGCACACTAGGGAGCAGGCAGGCTGGTATTACTGGCTGTGCAGGTTCCTGACACCACTCCACAGTGAGATATATGGGAAAACACACACTAGGGAGCAGGCAGGCTGGTATTACTGGCTGTGCAGGTTCCTGACACCACTCCACAGTGAGATATATGGGAAAACACACACTAGGGAGCAGGCAGGCTGGTATCACTGGCTGTGCAGGTTCCTGACACCACTCCACAGTGAGATATATGGGAAAACACACCCTAGGGAGCAGGCAGGCTGGTATTACTGGCTGTGTTGGTTCCTGACACCACTCCACAGTGAGATATATGGGAAAACACACACTAGGGAGCAGGCAGGCTGGTATTACTGGCTGTGTTGGTTCCTGACACCACTCCACAGTGAGATATATGGGAAAACACACACTAGGGAGCAGGCAGGCTGGTATTACTGGCTGTGCAGGTTCCTGACACCACTCCACAGTGAGATATATGGGAAAACACACACTAGGGAGCAGGCAGGCTGGTATTACTGGCTGTGCAGGTTCCTGACACCACTCCACAGTGAGATATATGGGAAAACACACACTAGGGAGCAGGCAGGCTGGTATTACTGGCTGTGTTGGTTCCTGACACCACTCCACAGTGAGAGATATTGGAAAACACACACTAGGGAGCAGGCAGGCTGGTATTACTGGCTGTGCAGGTTCCTGACACCACTCCACAGTGAGATATATGGGAAAACACACACTAGGGAGCAGGCAGGCTGGTATTACTGGCTGTGCAGGTTCCTGACACCACTCCACAGTGAGATATATGGGAAAACACACACTAGGGAGCAGGCAGGCTGGTATTACTGGCTGTGCAGGTTCCTGACACCACTCCACAGTGAGATATATGGGAAAACACACACTAGGGAGCAGGCAGGCTGGTATTACTGGCTGTGCAGGTTCCTGACACCACTCCACAGTGAGATATATGGGAAAACACACACTAGGGAGCAGGCAGGCTGGTATTACTGGCTGTGCTGGTTCCTGACACCACTCCACAGTGAGATATATGGGACAACTGATTCACTGCTTCTTTTCCCTGTTTCAGTGATCTCTGTTGCCAAACATTTTCATTTCAAGGAGGAAACATTTAATCGTCATAAGCAACTATTTGACTATTTTCAGCGGTGCAACCCTTCCTAGGGGTTTGACACTTACGTAATGTTTACCTGGTCCTAATTTAAACATTGGTCTAACTACTAAGGGCCTAAACGGAATAAAAAACAGTATATAGAAATGTAACTGTGCAGTATATTGAACCACTCCAACCCAGATGTGCTTTACCTGAGACCCTCTTGCTACTAATCATCAACAAAAGTTGAGTATGCCTCATCCGAGGCAGGCAGACAGCCGGTCCCTAAATGAACTTAGTTCTGAAGTGCTGCAGAATTTGAAGAAAGATCAGGTTTAATCTGTAAAAACAAAAGATGCTGATCTGTTATTTATGTTGATTACTGTCGGCCCCAGCTGGCTGCTTTGCTGTTCAGTGAGATGAGAGATTTGTGTCCCAAATGGTACCCTATTCCCTTTATAGTGCACTACTTTTGACCAGGGCACATTCCCTTTATAGTGTACTACTTTTAACCAGGGCACATTCCCTTTATAGTGCACTACTTTTAACCAGGGCACATTCCCTTTATAGTGCACTACTTTTAACCAGGGCACATTCCCTTTATAGTGCACTACTTTTAACCAGGGCACATTCCCTTTATAGTGCACTACTTTTAACCAGGGCACATTCCCTTTATAGTGCACTACTTTTGACCAGGGCACATTCCCTTTATAGTGCACTACTTTTAACCAGGGCACATTCCCTTTATAGTGCACTACTTTTAACCAGGGCACATTCCCTTTATAGTGCACTACTTTTAACCAGGGCACATTCCCTTTATAGTGCACTACTTTTGACCAGGGCACATTCCCTTTATAGTGCACTACTTTTAACCAGGGCACATTCCCTTTATAGTGCACTACTTTTAACCAGGGCACATTCCCTTTATAGTGCACTACTTTTGACCAGGGCACATTCCCTTTATAGTGCACTACTTTTGACCAGGGCACATTCCCTTTATAGTGCACTACTTTTGACCAGGGCACATTCCCTTTATAGTGCACTACTTTTAACCAGGGCACATTCCCTTTATAGTGCACTACTTTTAACCAGGGCACATTCCCTTTATAGTGCACTTATTTTGACCAGGGCACATTCCCTTTATAGTGCACTACTTTTGACCAGGGCACATTCCCTTTATAGTGCACTACTTTTGACCAGGGCACATTCCCTTTATAGTGCACTACTTTTAACCAGGGCACATTCCCTTTATAGTGCACTACTTTTAACCAGGGCACATTCCCTTTATAGTGCACTACTTTTAACCAGGGCACATTCCCTTTATAGTGAACTACTTTTAACCAGGGCACATTCCCTTTATAGTGCACTTATTTTGACCAGGGCACATTCCCTTTATAGTGCTCCACTATTGACCAGAGGGTTACGATTTAGGACACAAACAAGAGTCTTCTCTCCTTGGCTGGTGCACAGGCAGGCTTTTAAGGTCCTGATTTACAAACTAAATAACCCCACTGGTCAGGCTTCAGCGTGAGGGGATAGTAAACTACAGGGGACTCAAGTGAATTGGGAGATTTGCACAACAAGGTCTCACAGTCTCAGGTCAGAATTAGACATTCATCCATGTTTCTCAAAGGTCAAATTTCAAATTCTTCTAAACATAACATTTCAAAGTCGTTAGTTTCTTCTCTGTATCGTTCAAAGGTTAAGTTTAGACATGAATTCTGAATGATTAAGGTTAGGCATTAACTCTGAATGGCTATGGTAAAGAGCAAAGTTTGGGATAGGCTTAAAAACAAAATTGCTAAATTCAAAAATGCAACCTTTGGAACCAGAGGCAGATGCTTACACCCATCCACCAACCCCGTCCACAACACCTGAGCAAAACCAAAGCCTACTTTAGCAGCACTCTGTGCTGCCCCTAGTGGCCAGTTTCCACGTCATCTCTCGATGTCCTCAGACATGGATGGATGTTGACTACTGACTTGTATCACGGCTGACCTGCCTGGATCTGCACATAGGTGTCTGAGACACTGATCGGGGTTCAAATAGTATTCAAAATCTTTCAAATACTTTATCTACGCTTGGTTGAGCTTGTCTGGTGCAAAGGAACCAATAGAGTAGTCCCAAAAGCACCAACCTAGATCCTTTCCAATCTGGCAATCCAGACATGCTCAAGCAAACGCTCAAAGTATTTGAAGGATTTGAAATACTATTTGAACCCAGGTCTCTTTGAAACAGTCTTTTCCCTCTCCGCCTGAACCTCCAGTGTCTAGCTATCTCCACACTCTACAGGCCCACACACTGACAGACAGACAAGTCTGCAAAAATTAGAGATTTGATTGACAGCGGTGCCTACTCTGAAGTGGACTAATAGAGAATCAGTGGCATTCGGGAAGAGGACAACACTGAAGCAGTATTATTACCATCAGGAAATAACCGACCAGAGCAAGCTGTGTCTTATATAGTAATGATGTTAATCCTGCAGAGAATGTGTTGTCCATATTCACTCATTATCTTTTCATAGTTCTTATTCTTCTTTTTAACTCAAAGAATAGACGTAAAATTCAGGGAATAATTTTTTAATTTTGACATGGCAAGTTACACTTGCAATTACATGGGCTCTGACTGAGGTCAAGCTGAGTGTAAAGAAACCTGGCTTGTTCCGTCTGGTTCGATAAACCCCTAGTTGATTAATGAGTTTCCATTGCACCCTGACACAGCAACAATACACTCACACATTGTACCGCCGCGTTGAGCCAGATGGAATCCTACAGTGAAGCCCACCACTGAATATGGAACGCTTCTGCAGAGAAAACCCTTGAACGCTTGTGCATCCCAAATGACACCCACCCTATTACCAATATAATGCCCTACAGCCCTATGGTCCTGGTCACAAGTAGTGCACTATAAAGGGAATAGGGTGCCATTTGGGGCGCAGAGGCTGTCTCAGAACATTAAAGGAGGCATTGATGCCAATCCCCAGAAGGACTGACGTTTTGCATATAATGCAGTAGAGGAATCATGGCATAGACAGGATATTCAACGTGACAGTAGCCTACAACATGACCCCGTATATAGCCTGTCCTCTTCTCTCCTGGAAGGACTGTGATGAACTGTAGTACAGCACTACACATCCCCAGTACGGTTCTGCTTAAAATACATACTGTAGAAACACGTTTGGTTCTAGCCTATTTCTATGTCTATAGGTCGAAAAGGACTGGATAGGTCTAAGGTAATATGGAATCAGATGTACCCAAATGAAACAGACTATTTCTCAGGCCCAGAATCTAGAATATCCATATAATTGTAAGATTAGGATAGAAAACACTCTAAAGTTTCCAAAACTGTCAAAATATTGTCTGTGAGTATAACAGAACTGATATTGCTGGCGAAAACCTGAGGAAAATCCAAAGAGGAAGTGCCTTCTATTTTGAATGCTCCCTGTTCCATTCCATGCCTTCCCTCCATTTAAAGGGATATCAACCAGATTCCTTTTCCTATGGCTTCCACATGGTCTGAACAGTCTTTAGTTTCAGCCTTTATTCTGAAAAATGAGCGAGAAAGATCACATCGGGTCAGTGGATGGCTAGGTGCCAGCAGAGTTTTGCATGCGCAAGCAGCTTGGAGCAGACATTTTCTCTCTCTCTCCTATTGAAAAAGCTGTGGTCCGGTTGAAGTATTATCCATTATTTATTTTAAAAACAACCTGAGGATTGATAATAAAAAACGTTTGACATGTTTCTACGAACTTTACGGATACTATTTGGAATTTGTCTGCCCCATCGTGTCTGCTCGAGCCTGTGGATTTCTGAACATAGCGCGCCAACCAAATGGAGGTATTTTGGATATAAAAATAATCTTTATGTAACAAAAGGAACATTTATTGTATAACTGGGAGTCTCGCGAGTGCAAACATCCGAAGATCATCAAAGGCAATGTTTTGTCTGCTGAGAGAGATGTCCTTACATAAACGCTTGGATTGCTTTCGCCGAAAAGCTTTTTTGACATCTGACACGCCAGGTGGATTAACAACAATCTAAGCTGTGTTTTTCTATATTGCACTTGTGATTTCATGAAAATGTAATATTTTTAGTAATTTAATTTGAATTTGGCGCTCTGCAATCCAGCGGATGTTGATGAAAATGATCCCGCTAAAGGGATGGGTACGCCAAGAATTTTTAAGGTAACCTGCCTAAATGACTACCAACCCGTAGCACTCCCGTCTGTAGCCATGAAATGCTTTGAAAGGCTGGTCATGGCTCACATCAACACCATTATCCCAGAAACCCTAGACCCACTCCAGTTTGTATACCGCAGCAGCAGATCCACAGATGATGCAATCTCTATTGCACTCCACACTGCCCTTTCACACCTGGACAAAAGGAACACCTCTGTGAGAATGCTATTCATTGACTACAGCTCAGCGTTTAACACCATAGTCTCCTCAAAGCTCATCACTAAGGTAAGGACCCTGGGACTAAACACCTCCCCTGCAACTGAATCCTGGACTTCCTGATGGGCTGCCCCCAGGTGGTAAGGGTAGGTAACAAAACATCCGCCATGCTGATCCTCAACACGGGGGCCCCTCAGGGGTGCTTGCTCAGCCCCCTCCAGTATTCCCTGTTCACTCATGACTGCACAGCCAGGCGCAATTCCAACATCATTAAGTTTGGTGATGACACAACAGTGTCGGCCTGATCACCGACAACGATGAGACAGCGTATAGGGAGGAGGTCAGAGACCTGACCGTGTGGTGCCAGGACAACTTCTCCCTCAACGTGAAGACAAAGGAGATGATTGTGGACTACAGGAAAAGGAGGACTGAGCACTCCCCCATTCTGATCGACTGGCTGTAGTGGAGCAGGTTGAGAGCTTCAAGTTCCTTGGCGTTCACATCACCAACAAACTAACATGGTCCAAGCACACCAAGAAATTAGTGAAAAGGGCATGACAAAACCAATTCCCCCTCAGGAGACTGAAAATATTTAACGGCTTGTAAGTGAGCATCATACTGTTGTATTCGGTGCATGTGAAATTTTATTTTTATTTGTTTTATTTAAAACCAAGCCATGTGATTGAAATAATTGTCCGTAGAGCTCGGAGACAGGATTATGTTGCGGCACAGATCTGGGGAAGGGTAGCAACATTTTTCTGCATTATTGAAGGTCCCCAAGAACACAGTGGCCTCCATCATTCTTAAATGGAAGAAGTTTGGAACCATCAAGACTCATCCTAGAGCTGGCCGCCCGACCAACCGAGCCATCGGGAAAAAGGACCTTGGTCAGAGTGACCAAGAACCCGATGGTCCCTCTGACAGAGCTCTAGAGTTCCTCTGTGGAGATGGGAGGACCTTCCAGAAGGACAGCCATATCTGCAGCACTCCACCAATCATGCCTTTATGGTAGAGTGGCCACTCCTCAATAAAAGGCAAATGACAGCCCGCTTGGAGTTTGCCAAAAGGCACCTAAAGACTCTCAGACATGAGAAACAAGATTCTCTGGTCTGATGTAACCAATATTGAACTCTTTGGCTTGAATGTCAAGAGTGACTTCTAGAGAAGACCTGGCACCTTCCCTACGGTGAAACATGGTGGTGGTAGCATCATGCTGTGGGGATGTTTTTCAGCATCAGGGACTGTGAGACTAGTCAGGATCGAGTTAAAGATGAATGGAGCAGAGTACAGAGAGATCCTTGATGAAAACCTGCTCCAGAGCCTCAGACTGGTTCACCTTACAACGGCCATAAGCGCACAGCCAGACAATGCAGGAATGGCTTTGGGACAAGTCTCTGAATGTCCTTGAGTGGCCCAGCCAGAGCCCAAACTTGAACCCAATCGAACATTTCTGAAGAGACCAGAGAATAGCTCAACAGCAACTCTCCCCATTCAACCTGACAGCGCTTGAGAGGATCTTCAGAGAAGAGTGGGAGAAACTCCCCAAATACAGACGTGCCAAACTTGTAGCGTCATATCCAGGAAGACTTGAGGCCCCTTGACTTTTTCGGCATTATGTTAGGTTACAGACTTATTTGAAAATTGATTAAAAAAAAAATTCTCCATCATAATGTTTTGCCTAAATGAAAAAATAAAAACTATTTTTGCTTTGTCATTATGGAGTATTTTGTGTAGATTGATGAGGGGAAAAAACGATTTAATCAATTTTAGAATAAGGCTGTAAACCTAACAAAATGCTGAAGAAGTCAAGGGGTCTGAATACTTTCCCGAATGCACTGTATAATATCATATGAACCTCTAGAAGCATATTCTCTCCAAGAACATATTTCCCATTAATCAATAATACTACCTGAAATCTTTATAGTACGATCATCATAAAGGCCATCACGCACTGCAGTAGTTATGACCATAAATGACATAAAGGAAATTACTTGTTACGTATTGTGCCCACAGGGTGCTATAAATGGAACTCAGGTCCTATGATATTTGTCCCTGGTGGAACATTAGCTTGGGAAGTGTTTCTCCATTAAATCTCCTCTGTTATGTCATTTCTCCAGCCCTAAAGGCAAACTGCAAGACTTAGTCCATATCTCCACACATTTACTGCTTTGTGGGAATTAGCTCAGTGAAACGCAGTGAGAATGAGTCTGTTTGGTTGCTGTTACTCAGAAGGGTTGTTGATTATGGATACATGAGAAAGTTGCTCTTATTTGGTATTTCTGCATTGTAAAGACAATGTGCTTCATGTGTTCTGTTATTACATTGGAAGTCCTCCAAGAGTCTTCCGTTCCATTTTCTGTTCATGCACCTTGTTTGGAGGGCGAGATATCGAAGGTGTTTTTTTATTGATTTTCCTGACAAAATGGATAATATTATTCATACTCATATATCCTCATCACCAGTCATGATTGATATATTTTTTTGGGGGAAAAAGATGCACTGAGTACAACCAAGGGGATAACACATTAAATCGAAAACGTAATTGTTTCCAATGAGGCGCCTGATGGATAAACAATACAGACACAAGACAACAACAGTAATCCCCTCAGTGCAAAACAGCATAGTACAGCATCCCCACAGTACAAAACAGCATCATACAGCATCCCTACAGTACAAAACAGCATCGTGCAGCATCCCTACAGCACAAAACAGCATCGTTTAGCATCCCTACAGTACAAAACCGCATCATACGGCATCCATACTGTACAAAACAGCATCATTTAGCTTCCCTACAGTACAAAACAGCATCATACGATAACCCTACTGTACAAAACAGCATTGTGCAGCATCCTTACTGTACAGAACAGCATTATACAGCATCCCTACAGTACAAAAGAGCATCACACAGCATCCATACAATACAAAACAGCATCGTACAACATCCCTACTGTTCAAAAGAGCATCGTACAGCATCCCTACAATACAAAACAGCATCGTACAGCATCCCTACTGTACAAAACAGCATCGTACAGCATCCCTACTGTACAAAACAGCATCGTACAGCATCCCTACAATACAAAACAGCATCGTACAGCATCCCTACTGTACAAAACAGCATCGTACAGCATCCCTACTGTACAAAACAGCATCGTACAGCATCCCTACTGTACAAAACAGCATCGTACAGCATCCCTACTGTACAAAACAGCATCGTACAGCATCCCTACTGTACAAAACAGCATCGTACAGCATTAAATAAATAACAAAACAAGAAAAGATGCAGTTAACCTATTCTAATATCATAATTTGTCCTCCAGGACTCTAAAAAAACGTGATACATCAATTAGTCTATATCATTATCAATAAAACTATAAAGGCTAGATGGTCTCTGGGCCAGACCTAATTTTTTTGATGTATCAGAGGAATAAATGCCTGTTAGTAACACAGTGCTACTCAACTCCCTCTCTGACCTGTCCTTTAACACATGTGGGACTTGGCCTATATGGAAACGGCTAAATTGAAGTGTTTCTTACAGAAGAAATATGAAAAGCATATTATATATCATAATAACAATATATGCCATTTAGCAGACGCTCTTATCCAAAGCGGCTTACAGTCATGCGTGCATACATTTTACATATGCATAACCATATTTTGCATATTCATAACCATATTTTGCATATTCATAACCATGGTATTGATTGAAAGGAAACAGTTTGAAGATTATGAGAAAAATATTAGACCAAAGGTGAGGACACAACAGTTCACTTGACAACAGACCATTTGTATATTTGGAGAAGGAATGGTCTGTGCGATACAACCTTGTGTTGTCAGACTGTACCATAACATGACTCAATTTATGACAAGAGTCATGCTCATTACAGGCCCAATTTATAACAAGAGTCATGCTCATTACAGGCCCAATTTATGACAAGAGTCATGCTCATTACAGTCCCAATTTATGACAAGAGTCATGCTCATTACAGGCCCAATTTATGACATGAGGTTTGCTCATTACAGGCCACACTTCTTTTTTATTTCGTATTATTAATTTTAATTTTATTTCGCCTTTATTTAACCAGGTAGGCCAGTTGAAAACAAGTTCTCATTTACAACTGCGACCTGGCCAAGATAAAACAAAGCAGTGCGACAAAAACAACAACATAGGGTTACACATGGGATAAACAAACGTACAGTCAATAACACAATATACAAAGCTATGTACAGTGTGTGCAAATGTAGTAAGATTAGGGAGGTAAGGCAATAAATAGGTCATAGAGGCGAAATAATGACAAGCATTAACACAGGAGTGATAGATGTGCAGATGATGATGTGCAAGTAGAGATACTGGGGTGCAAAAGAGCAAAAAAAATACAACAATATGAGGATGAGGTAGTTGGGTGTGCTATTTACAGATGGGGCTGTGTACAGGTAGAGTGATCGGTAAGCTGCTCTGACAGCTGATGCTTAAAGTAAGAGAGGGAGATATAAGTCTCCAGTTTAGTGATCTTTGCAGTTCCAGTCATTGGCAGCAGAGAACTGAAAGGAAAGGTGGCCAAAAGAGGTGTTGGCTTTGGGGATGACCAGTAAAATACAGTATACCTGCTGGAGCGCGTGCCATGAGTGGGTGTTGCCATCGTGACCAGTGAGCTGAGATAAGGCGGGGCTTTACCTAGCAAAGACTTATGGATGACCTGGAGCCAGTGGGTTTGGCGACGAATATGTAGCGAGGGCCAGCCAACGAGAGCATACAGGCCGCAGTGGTGGGCAGCATATGGGGCTTTTGTGACAAAGCGGATGGCACTGTACTAGACTACATTAAATTTGCTGAGTAGAGTGTTGGAGGCTATTTTGTAAATTACATCGCCAAAGTCAAGGATCGGTAGGATAGTCAGTTTTACGAGGGTATGTTTGGAAGCATGAGTGAAGGAGACTTTGTTGCGAAATAGGAAGCCAATTCTAGATTTAATTTTGGATTTGAGATGCTTAATGTCAGTCTGGAGTCTGGAAGGAGTGTTTACAGCCTAACCAGAAACCTAGTTGTTTGTAGTTGTCCACATATTCTATGTCAGAACCGTCCAGAGTAGTGATGCTAGTTGGGTGGGCGGGTGCGGGCAGCAATCGGTTGAAGAGCATGCATTTAGTTTAACTAGCATTTAAAGCAGTTGGAGGCCACGGAAGGAGTGTTGTGTGGCATTGAAGCTCGTTTGGAGGTTTGTTAACACAGTGTCCAAGACGGGCCAGATGTGTACAGAATGGTGTCGTACTGCATAGAGGTGGATCAGAGAATCTCCAGCAACAAAAGGGACATCATTGATATATACAGAGAAAATTGTCGGCCCGAGAATTGAGCCCTGTGGCACCCTCGTAGAGACTGGCAGAGGTCCCAACAACAGGCCCCCACGAATTGACACACTGAACTCTATCTGAGAAGTGTTTGGTGAATCAGGCGAAGCAATCATTTGAGAAACCAAGGCTATTGAGTCTGCCGATAAGAATGCGGTGATTGACAGAGCCGAAAGTCTTGACCATGTCGATGAAGACGGTTGCACAGTACTGTCTTTTATCTATGGTGGTTATGATATCATTTAGGACCTTGAGCGTGGCTGAGGTGCACCTATGACCAGATCGAAAACCAGATTGCATAGTGGGGAAGGTACGGTGGGATTCGAAATGGTCGGTGATCTGTTTGTTAACTTTGCTTTCGGAGATCTTAGAACGGCAGGGCAGGATGGACATAGGTCTGCAACAGTTTAGGTCTAGAATGTCTCCCCCTTTGAAGAGGGGGATGACCGCGGCAACTTTCCAATCTTTGTGGGTCTCAGATGAGGTTAAAAAGGCTAGTAATAGGGGTTGCAACAATTTCAGCTGATAATTCTAGAAAGAGAGGGTCCAGATTATGTAGCCCAGCTGATTTGTAGGAATCCAGATTTTGCAGCTCTTTCAGAACATCTGCTATCTGGACATGGGGGGGGGGGGCAAGTTGCTGCGGGAGATGCAGAGCGGTTGGCCGGGGTAGGTGTAGCCAGGTGGAAAGCATGGCCAAGCATAGAAAAATGCTTATTGAAATGATTGATTATTGTAGATTTATCGGTGGTGACAGTGTTTCCTAGCCTCAGTGCAGTGGGCAGCCGGGAGGAGGTGCTCTTATTCTCCATGGATTTACAGTGTCCCAAAACTTTTTGGAATTAGTGCTACAGGATGAACATTTCTGTTTGAAAAAGCTAGCCTTAGCTTTCCAAACTATCTGTGTACAGTTTATTGCTTCCTGACGCCACAGGATGTTTTTGTGCTGGTCAAGGGCAGTCACGTCTGGGGTGAACCAAGGGCTATATCTGTTCTTAGTTCAATTTTTTTTGAATGGGGCATGCTTATTTAAGATGGTGAAGAAAGCACTTTTAAAGAGCAACCAGGCATCCTCTACTGACGGGATGAGGTCAATATCCTTCCAGGATACCTGGGTCAGGTCGATTAGAAAGGCCTGCTCGCTGAAGTGTTTTAGGGTGCGTTTGACGGTGATGAGGGGTGGTCGTTTGACCGCGGACCCATTACGGATGCAGGCAATGAGGCAGTGATCGCTGAGATCCTGGTTGAAGACAGCAGAGGTGTATTTAGAAGGAAAGTTGTTCAGGATGATATCTATGAGGGTGCCCATGGGTATGGATTTAGGGTTGTACCTGGTAGGTTCCTTGATAATTTGTGTGAGATTGAGGGCATCTAGCGTAGACTGTAGGACGTCCTGGGCTTTTAGGTCACCTGACAGAACAAACTCAGAAGACAGATGGGGGCAATCAATTCGCACATGGTGTCCAGGGCACAGCTGGGGGCTGAGGGGGGTCTATAACAAGCGGCAACGGTGAGAGACTTATTTCTGGAAAGGTGGATTTTTAAAAGTAGAAGCTCGAATTGTTTGAGCACAGACCTGGATAGTATGACAGAACTCTGCAGGCTATCTCTGCAGTAGATTGCAACTCCACCCCCTTTGGCAGTTCTATCTTGTTGGAAAATGTTTTATTTGGGGATGGAAATGTCAGAATTTTTGGTGGCCTTCCTAAGCCAGGATTCAGACATGGACAGGGCATCAGGGTTGGTGGAGTGTGTTAAAGCAGTGAATACAACACGCTGATGGAGGAGGCTTCTGATGTTAACATGCATGAAACCAAACAATGACATGACTTATGACACGAGTCATGCTCATTACAGGCCCATATTATCACGAGTCATGTTCATTATAGGCCCATTTTATGACTTGAGTCATGATACATTTCACACAGCAATAGTTTCATATGATTACATGATGTTGAAGTACTTTGAAGAAAGTGACAATATTTGCCAAGGAACATTTGCCAAGAGAATTGGTTTGGTTTTTGATTAGACCCAGATTAGTTTTTTCATTGTCTTGAATGTGTCTAAGTTTTAATTAGGGCTATTTCAAGGATGTCGAATCTCTTTCATAAATACAGAAAGTCAGTGTGATTGGTCTGGTTCCAGTTCCGAAAGAGGAACTAATGAAAGTACTGTGACTCCTCAGCAGGTCTGTAAAGGTGGACTTGAATTTTTTTCTGTTGCAGAAAGATAAGAAGGTTTCCAACAGGGTTCTATCGCTGGGCAACACAGCGGGAGAGCACAGGGGGAGGCAAGGGGCGGGAGTCTGTCTTTGTCATTTGTCTGACTGAGGCGAGGGAGGACCGACTAAAGCGAGTGTGTCAGAGAGGCAGACCCCAGGGACAGACCAGTAAGCACTGTTCAGTCACAGCTTTGATTAGAAATAGAGAGCAGCGGGAGGGGGAGAGAGGGGGTGCAGAACAACAGAGTGAAAGTGAAGAAGAGGAAGAGAGAGAAGAAAGGAGACTGACAAGAAGAGAGAGACAATCTCAACCGTTTTCTCTCCTTGTGTTGCTCGGTGATGTTATTGGCCCCTTCGGGTTGAGAAAAGGTTGCTGGAGAAAAAGTAGAGAGAAAATCAAGCAATACTGTGGTTACATGTCGACACTAAACTCAATTCACTTAGCATTATTTCACTGATGTGATCTTCCTGTCCGGGTTGGCACCCCCCTCGAGTTCGTGCCGTGGGGGAGAACTTTTTGGGCTATACTCTACCTTGTCTCAGGGTAGTAAGTTGGTGGTTGAAGATATCCCTCTAGTGGTGTGGGGGCTGTGCTTTAGCAAAGTGGGTGGGGTTATATCCTGCCTGTTTGGCCCTGTCCTGGGAATCGTCGGACGGGGCCACAGTGTCTCCCGACCTTTCCTGTCTCAGCCTCCAGTATTTATGCTGCAATAGTGTATGTGTCGGGGGGCTAGGGTCAGTCTGTTATATCTGGAGTATTTCTCCTGTATTATCAGGTGTCCTGTATGAATTTAAGTATGGTCCCTCTAATTCTCTCTCTCTCTTTTTCTCCCTTTCTCTTTCTCCTTCTCTCTCACTTTCCCTCTCTCTTTCTCTCGGAGGACCTGAGCCCTAGGAACATGCCTCAAGACTACCTGGCCTGATGACTCCTGGCTGTCCCCAGTCCACCTGGTCATGCTGCTGCTCCAGTTTCAACTGTTCTGGCTGCAGTTATGGAAACCTGACCTGTTCACCGTACGTGCTACCTTGTCCCGAAACTGCTGTTTTGGACTCTCTCCACCGCACCTGCTGTCTCGACCTCTGAATGATCGGCGCTGACCTGGTGCTGACCTGTTGCACCCTCTACAACCACTGTGATTATTATTATCTGACCTTGCTGGTCATCTATGATTGTTTGAACATCTTGGCCCGTACTGTAAAAATCTCCATCTGGCACAGCCAGAAGAAGACTGGCCATCCCTCAGAGCCTGGTTCCTCTCTAGGTTTCTTCCTAGGTTTTGTCCTTTCTAGGGAGTTTTTCCTAGCCACCGTGCTTCTACATCTGCTTTGCTTGCTGTTTGAGGTTTTAGGCTGAGTTTCTGTACAGCACTTTGTGACGTCGACTGATGTAAAAAGGGCTTTACAATTACATTTGATTGATTGATTGATTGATTGATTGATTGATTTAATACTGCGGTTACACGCCTACACTAAACTCAATTCACTACACATTATTTGTTGTCCTGTCCTGCATGCTCTTCTGTTTTCCTTGTTGATCAAGATGTACAGTTGAAGTTGGAAGTTTACATACACCTTAGCCAAATATATTTAAACTCAGTTTTTTATTTGTTATTTTTTTTACAATTCCTGACATTTAATCCTAGTAACAATTCCCTGTCTTAGGTCAGTTAGGATCACCACTTTATTAAAAAAATGTGAATTGTCAGAATAAAATTAGAGCTAATAATTTATTTCAGCTTTTATTTCTTTCATCACATTCCCAGTGGGTCAGAAGTTTACATACACTCAATTAGTAGTTGGTAGCATTGCTTTTAAATTGTTTAACTTGGGTCAAACATTTTGGGTAGCCTCAACAAGCTTCCCACAATAAGTTGGGTGAATTTTTGCCCATTCCTCCTGACAGAGCTGCTGTAACTGAGTCAGGTATGTAGGCCTCCTTGCTCGCACACACTTTTTCAGGTCTGCTCACAAATATAGATACTTTTGACCTGTTGCCTCTAGCATCTTCACAAGGTCCTTTGCTGTTGTTCTGGGATTGATTTGCATTTTTTGCACCAATGTACATGAGCAGTATGATGGGTGCATGGTCCCATGGTGTTTACACTTGCATACTATTGTTTGTACAGATGAACGTGGTACCTTCAGGCATTTGGAAATGGCTCCCAAGGATGAACCAGACTTGTGGAGGTCTACAATTTTTTTTCTGAGGTCTTGGCTGATTTCTTTTGATTTTCCCATGATGTCAAGCAAAGAGGCAGTGAGTTTGAAGGTAGGCCATGAAATACATCCACAGGTACACCTCCAATTGACTCGAAATGTGTCAATTAGCCTATCAGAAGCTTCAATAGCCATGACCCAAAACACACAGCGACCCAAAACACACAGCCAGGGCAACTAAGGAGTGGCTCCGTAAGAAGCATCTCAAGGTCCTGGAGTGGCCTAGCCAGTCTCCAGACCTGAACCCAATAGAAAATCTTTGTAAGGAGCTGAAAGTCCGTATTGCCCAGCGACAGCCCCTAAACCTGAAGGATCTTGAGAAGGTCTGTATGGAGGAGTGGGCCAAAATCATTGCTGCAGTGTTTGCAAACCTGGTCAAGAACTACAGGAAACGTATGATCTCTGTAATTGCAAACAAAGGTTTCTGTACCAAATATTAAGTTCTGCTTTTCTGATGTATCAAATACTTATGTCATGCAATAAAATGCAAATGAATTACTTAAAAATCATACAATGAGATTTTATGTCATTTACATGAAATCCAAATTATAATCCATTTAAATTACAGGTTGTAATGCAACTAAGTAGGAAAAACGTCAATATATATAAAAAAATATTTAAAAAAATATAAATAGTTCTTAACAGGGCGTCTCCATGTCAGAGATGCAAACTCGGTCTCAACCTTTAAGTCTTTACTGAAGACTCATCTCTTCAGTGGGTCATATGATCGAGTGTACTCTGGCCCAGGAGTGGGAAGGTGAACGGAAAGGCTCTGGAGCAACGAACCGCCCTTGCTGTCTCTGCCTGGCCGGTTCCCCTCTTTCCACTGGGATTCTCTGCCTCTAACCCTATTACAGGGGCTGTGTCACTGGCTTACTGGGGCTCTCTCATGCCTTCCCTGGAGGGGGTGCGTCACCCGAGTGGGTTGATTCACTGATGTGGTCATATTGTCTGGGTTGGCGCCTCCCCCCTTGGGTTGTGCCGTGGCGGAGGTCTTTGTGGGCTATACTCAGCCTTGTCTCAGGATGGTAAGTTGGTAGTTGAAGATATCCCTCTAGTGGTGTGGGGGCTGTGCTTTGGCAAAGTGGGTGGGTTTATATCCTTCCTGTTTAGCCCTGTCCGGGGGTGTCCTCGGATGGGGCCACAGTGTCTCCTGAACCCTCCTGTCTCAGCCTCCAGTATTTATGCTGCAGTAGTTTATGTGTCGGGGGGCTAGGGTCAGTTTGTTATATCTGGACTACTTATCCTGTCCTATTCGGTGTCCTGTGTGAATCTAAGTGTGCGTTCTCTAATTCTCTCCTTCTCTCTTTCTTTCTTTCTCTCTCTCGGAGGACCTGAGCCCTAGGACCATGCCCCAGGACTACCTGACATGATGACTCCTTGCTGTCCCCAGTCCACCTGGCCGTGCTGCTGCTCCAGTTTCAACTGACCTGAGCCCTAGGACCATGCCCCAGGACTACCTGACATGATGGCTCCTTACTGTCCCCAGTCCACCTGACCGTGCTGCTGCTCCAGTTTCAACTGTTCTGCCTTATTATTATTCGACCATGCTGGTCATTTATGAACATTTGAACATCTTGGCCATGTTCTGTTATAATCTCCACCCGGCACAGCCAGAAGAGGACTGGTCACCCCACATATTCCTCTCTAGGTTTCTTCCTAGGTTTTGGCCTTTCTAGGGAGTTTTTCCTAGCCACCGTGCTTCTACACCTGCATTGCTTGCTGTTTGGGGTTTTAGGCTGGGTTTCTGTACAGCACTTTGAGATATCAGCTGATGTACGAAGGGCTATATAAATACATTTGATTTGATTTGATTTGATTTGGATGAATACTTTTGCAAGAGAGAGCCAGGACACCAGGGTCAACACCCCTACTCTTATGATGAGTGTGGCCACAGAGAGTCAGGACACCAGGGTCAACACCCTTGCTCTTACCATAAGAGTGACCACAGAGAGTCAGGACACCAGGGTCAACACCCCTACTCTTACCATAAGAGTGACCACAGAGAGTCAGGACACCAGGGTCAACGGGCTTCAGATTTTCACTTTATCACATATAGTCTGGCGGTTGTGAACAGGTTAATTAGCAATTGCTCCTGAGTGGAGGAGCGTTCTAAGGCACTGCATCTCCGTGCTAGAGGTGTCAGTACAGTCACCCTGGTTCGAATCCAGGCTGAATCTCAACTGGCTGTGATTGGGAGTCCCATAGGGCAGCGCCCAATTGGCTCAGTGTCATCCGTGTTTGGCTGGTGTAGGCCATCATTGTAAATAAGAATTTGTTCACAACTGACTTGCTTAGTTAAATAAATAAAATTGCGGACGTGTGCAGGTCAACAAACAGCTGACCCATGCACCACTACTGATAGGTCTCCCATACAGGGACTGACCCTCAACTTCAGAGGTGATGCTGGCATGTGGCTCAAGGCTTTTGCTGATACTGACACAAATATACATCTGTGGATCCTATCACCTGCCCCAGCAGATCTCAATAGATATCAAATTAATTCAATTATCTGCTTATCTAAGATTACATGCATTGACACAAACACCATATTGGTACCTAGTCCTCATACATTCAATAAAAAGGTTTATCTGATCACTTCTATACATTCACAATCTGTCTGTAAACTGACCCCTCACCTTTGACCTTTTTTCCTTGTCCAATCAGACAATAAGCCACAAGGTAAATCCATTCAATCAGCCTGTCAGATTCCACCGCAGACCGCATGACTAAGAAAAACCATAGAGATAGAGGATTCTAGTGCCAAAAAGCTTGTTTTAGCATGGGCGGAGCCATTGAGGACTTTCACCATTTTGAAGTAGTCAAATGGGTGAGACTTCCTATTTGTTAACGAAGGATCTCATAATTTCATACAGGTCACCAGGAGGGTTCTGCCAATGAATTATACTCGTGAGGAAAAATACAATAACTGCAGGTGGCAGTAAATCGCCAAACTTGGCTTTATACCTGTTCAAACAACACCCTCTAGGTGGCAGTGTGCACCCTTTCAGTTTGTTTGCCAACTAATTGCATTTAAATAAATACAAATTAGGGGGTGCTTATATAGTCCTGTTTCACTGTATGTACAAGTGGGTTGCCTGTACAAGTGTTAGGTGTGAAATGGAAATGTGTTTTTTTGCATATGCCACTCCCCCTGAGACAGCCAGGGGATCAACAGTAGAGGAAGAAAATGCCTCAGTGGTGCTGCCCATACGCTCACAGACGCAATAATGAACCAGACTGAGTGTGAGATAACCAGCGGCAGAGTCTGTGGCTCATTCCTAAAAGGCACCCTATTCCCTATATAGTGCGCTAGTTTTCACCAGAGTCCTTCAAAAGTTGTGCACTATATTGTGGATATGGTGCCAAATGGGACACGGACTCTGTTTCTCCTGTCTTCGTCCACAAGGCTGTTTCTCCTCATGATGGGCATCATTATTTGTATTTGTATTTATTATGGATCCCCATTAGCTGCTGCCAAAGCAGCCAAATCAGCAGCTACTCTTCCTGGGGTCCAGCAAAATTAAGGCAGTTTATACCATTTTAAAACATTACAATACATTCAGATTTCACAACACACTGTGTGCCCTCAGGCCCCTACTCCACCACTACCACATATCTACAGTACTAAATACATGTATATGTATAGTGCGTATGTGATCATGTGTGTGTGTGTGGGGGTATGCGTGTGTCTGTGTCAATGTTTGTGTTGCTTCACAGTCCCTTCTGTTTCATAAGGTGTATTTTTATCTGTTTTTTAAATCTGATTCTACTACTTGCATCAGTTACTTGATGTGGAATAGAGTTCCATGTACTCATGGCTCTATGTAGTACTGTGTGCCGAACATAGTCTGTTCTGGACTTGGCGGTTGTGGACAGGTTAATTAGCAATTGCTCCTGAGTGGAGGAGCGGTCTAAGGCACTGCATCTCCGTGCTAGAGGTGTCAAACCCATCTAGGTCTAAGCCCTTAGATTGCAATATCTACTAAGCTAACATGTGTAATTGTTTTATGATTGTCATAAAATGTGTAATTTAGCCTTTTGATTTATATTTATAAGATCCCAGTAGGTGTAATGTTTTATTTAATTATTATTTGATGAAACATGAATTGAGCCTTTGCTGCTATAACCCATAGAAACGCATTGAACATTTTCATAAATGGTAAACCAGACAGTCAAAACATAAATCATAAGGAACAAACTTTTGAAGAAAAAGAAAAATATTGGTCACAGTACCAGTACTGGGTTATCTTCAGGGACTCATCTTAAACTCGAGAGAATGTCAAGAGTGTGAAAAGCTGTCATCAAGGCAAAGGGTGGCTACTTTGAAGAATCTCATGTATAAAATATATTTGTTTAACTCTTTTTTAGTTACTACATGTTTCCATATGTGGTATTTCATAGTCTTGATGTCATCACTATTATTCTACAATGTAGATGTTAAAATAAAGAAAAACCCTGGAATGTGTAGGTGTGTCCAAACTATTGACTGGTACTGTATTTTCACAAATATATTTGTGGGGGATTGAAAATAATGCGGGCAATTAGATTGATAGAAGACAAAAATTATCTGCAATACTAAAGCTGATCTACCCCTTAAAAAGAAAACAGGCCTACGATGTGGTCACTAAAATCAGATGTGGATGTATTTGCCTGTTTTCGCTGCATAACATTTAGATGTCGGCCCTTTTCAGGTATAGAACGTGACTGGTAAATGATAACTCCCATTCGTATCAGCTGGTAGCATGGATAGCGTATCAGCTGGTAGCGTGGATAGCGTATCAGCTGGTAGCGTGGATAGCGTATCAGCTGGTAGCATGGATAGCGTATCAGCTGGTAGCATGGATAGCGTATCAGCTGGTAGCATGGATAGCATATCAGCTGGTAGCATGGATAGCGTATCAGCTGGTAGCATGGATAGCGTATCAGCTGGTAGCATGGATAGCGTATCAGCTGGTAGCATGGTTAGCGTATCAGCTGGTAGCATGGATAGCGTATCAGCTGGTAGCATGGATAGCGTATCAGCTGGTAGCATGGATAGCGTATCAGCTGGTAGCATGGATAGCGTATCTCGGTGGTGGTAGTAGTCAGAGTAGTTATTACCTGTGAAGTAGCTGATTGATGACAAAGACATGAACATGTGTTGGGTTTGACATCCATACAAACATTATACTCCGATTTCTACCTCAACACTGCGTGAAATACACATATTAACAATAGCCTAAATGTGGGCTAATTTAGCTTGGTGGGCAATGGGGAGATTCAGGATGGAGGTGCAGCATTTTTACTTCCTGCAGTCTCTGCTGAGCTTCTATGTCAAGCACTGGGAAACGGAATCAAACACCTCGGAAACGGTAAGGCCAGTTGCTTGTCAATACAGATATTAGCCCTGAATCACCGCAAGTGGTGCGGCGTAGACCTATTTATTGGAGGCGTATGACAGCTCCTCGAAATGCAAGAGGTATATGAATGCTCTGACTTCTGGAAGGCCGCTTCTCAGTAAATGCTGTACGGCTACTGCAGATGTCGGATTGACCACGGAGAGGATTTTAGAGCCAACTGACGACGCTGTCGTGCTCCTGAGAGTCTCTCTTTTGATTTCAGTGACATATTCGTTTGTAGCTCACATGGTTCGGGTTTCACAAACGATTTCATGACGATTTTCTTGTTCGTATCCTCTCATGTGTGGAGAAAAAGGCTGTTTTCACAAACCCCATGTTATGGAATAGGCGCACACTTTATAACAGTGGAAAGAGATTGAGCTGCAGACACTTCAAGAAATGACAAGTCTCTAGCATAAACACAGGGAGGGAGCTATTCAAGTTTCAAATGACGTCACCGTTTGATGCTGTTGAGCATCACTCGACTTTATGGGGATACTCTTTAATTAATATTGAATTAAAACAGTATTTTATGATCCCTGTCCAGGTTACCTCTCATAATGTAACTTATGCGGAGAAGGCCTCTCCTTCCCTCTTAGGGAGGAAAAAGAGAAAGACAGAAAGAGAGAAAGAGAGAAAGGTCTGCAGTGTGTGGATGGATGAGATGAGCTGATAAGCTGAGCTGTTTTTAGCTCGGGACGTGAGAAGCAGGGGGTGAATCCAGACTCTCTTTCTCTCCCACTCCCTCACATCTCTCCTACTATTGATCCCGCTGCATTACCCTCTGGCAGCCCTGTTGATTTCAACTGACACAGCCTAAACTCGTCTCTGTCTGGCTATCTGCCACTGTCTCACTCTCACTCTCCTGTGTGTCCGTAGGTAGGCTCTGTCTCGCTCACACTCTCCTGTGCGTCAGTAGGTAGGCTCTGTTCTTGTCAGCTCTCTGTCTATCCTTATTTTAGTATATTTCTCTCTCTACCTCTACCTCTGTCTATTTCTCTCTCTCTCTCCCTCTACCCCTGTCTATTTCTCTCTCTCTCTCCCTCTACCTCTGTCTATTTCTTTCTCTCTCTACATCTGTCTATTTCTTTCTCTCTCTACCTCTGTCTATTTCTTTCTCTCTCTACCTCTGTCTATTTCTTTCTCTCTCTACCTCTGTCTATTTCTTTCTCTCTCTACCTCTGTCTATTTCTTTCTCTCTCTACCTCTGTCTATTTCTTTCTCTCTCTACCTCTGTCTATTTCTCTCTCTCTCTACCTCTGTCTATTTCTCTCTCTCTCTCTACCTCTGTCTATTTCTTTATCTCTCTACATCTGTCTATTTCTTTCTCTCTCTACCTCTGTCTATTTCTTTCTCTCTCTACCTCTGTCTATTTCTCTCTCTCTCTACCTCTGTCTATTTCTTTCTCTCTCTACCTCTGTCTATTTCTTTCTCTCTCTACCTCTGTCTATTTCTCTCTCTCTCTACCTCTGTCTATTTCTCTCTCTCTCTACCTGTCTATTTCTTTCTCTCTCTACCTCTGTCTATTTCTTTCTCTCTCTACCTCTGTCTATTTCTTTCTCTCTCTACCTCTGTCTATTTCTCTCTCTCTCTACCTCTGTCTATTTCTCTCTCTCTCTACCTCTATTTCTCTCTCTACCTCTACCTCTGTCTATCTGTCAGTCAAAGCTGGATTCTCTCCCTGTCCCTTCAGGTGTGTACAACAGTAGTTATATAGGATGAGCCTTGACTAGAATACAGTATATACACATCTGAAGTGGGCGAAATGGTAAACATTAAAGTGACCAGTGTTCAATGTCTATGAACATAGGGCAGCAGCCTCTAAGGTGCATGGTTGAGTGTCGGGTGGTAGCCGGCTAGAAACAGCAGTGGTGTAAAATAAACAATGCTTTAAAGTACTACTTACCTCGTTTTGGGGGGTATCTGTACTTTACTGTTTATATTGTTGACAACTTTTACTATAACTTCAGTATATTCCTAAAGAAAAGAATATATTTTTTACTCCATACATTTTCCCTGACAGTCAAAAGTCATTGTTAAATTTTGAATGCTTGACTAATTAAAGTAGAGCCTCACACTCTAGGAGCTCCGATGCAATAATTTAATAACCAGCGTTTGACAGACAAGCTGTCTTCATCGGGGTATAATGACAAACACTGAAGGGAGACTAGTTTTGAATGCTTAGCAGGACAGGAAAATGTGTTCTAATTCATATACTTTTCAAGAGGACATCCCTGGTCATCCCTACTGCCTCTGATCTGACGTACTCAATAAACACATGCCTAGTTTGTAAATTATGTCTGAGTGTTGGAGTGTGCCCCTGGATATCTGTAAAAAAAATATCAATAAATTGAAAATTGCACAATCTGGTTTGCTTAACCCTTGTGTTGTGTTAAGGGTCAAACATGACCCGCCACAATTTAACAGCAGAGAAAACCCCGTAAATTATATTTTTTCAACTTGAAATTGAATGACTTTTCTTAGAGTGACCCCACCCTTAGAAAAAGTGAAACATTGCCTTTGTTCATATTTCCATGAAAGCTGTACACCCCCATGGTACAATGATAGTCTTAGGGTCATTTTTGAACAGGCAGTTATAAAATAATTTTCACACCACAAAAACCACACAGACACACACACAATGAGAAATTGAGGTTGTGTGTGCTACTGATTGAACTCAGCAGCAGATTCTGAAGAGGAAGATCACCATGGTTGACACAGTTAGAAAGAACAAGCCTGAGCTTCACCCTGCACTCCTCACAACAAGGTGGGAGAGAGGCCTTCTCATCAAAGTTTGCCTTCACCCCCACCACCACTCTAGTTTCTTACCTCCCAAAGAGGAACAATAATATGGCACACTGCACAAAATGGCTGAGATCAGTGATCGTGAGGACAGGAAGACAGCCATCATCCTGGACTATATCCACAACAAAGGAGGCGTAGACAATCTAGACAAGTTGATTGGAACTTACAGCTGCAGGAGGATGAGTGTCCACTGGCCCCTGGTCATCTTCCATAACATCATTGATGTGTCCAAATGCAACGCCTTCGTGATACGGAACAAGATCAACCCTACCTGGATGCCTGATAAGCGGAACAAGAGGAGGCTGTTCCTGGAGCAGCTGGGAAAGGCACTTGTAACCCCACACATTCAAAGAAGGGAGCGCCTTCCCCACCCAGCAGCCTTTGCAGCGCATGTGAAAGCTGTTCAGGGGGCTGAATCTTGTCCTGATCCACCTGAGGCTGCAGCTGGGGCAGGCAAGAGGAGGAGATGCCAATTCTGCCCCCCAAAGAAGGACTGTAACACAAATACTATGTGCTGTACATGTGAGAAATACATCTGTCCATGCACACACACCTACATACTGTCCAACATGTCATAATTAGAGTTGATTGATTCATGTTCTTCACATTTTAGTTTTATATCTATTATCTTATTTAATTTATTTATTGTTGTTGTTTATACACCTTGTGGTTGGGGGCAATGGTTAAAATATGGGAGGAGACTAATATTTTGTAGTTGAATTCCTCATTTTACAGTTGATGAGAATATATCACCATGTAGCCAAGACGGTTATTGTTTCCCTTCAATAAAATGCAGTCGAAACTACTACAATTTATAATAATAATTATAAACCTCTACTTTAGTAAAGAAAACATTTATGACGGGTGTGTTGTAATAAAAATGAGTTGTGTCCACTGATTAAAACAGTCTTTCTGCATTGTGCCGAGGGAAAACCCAGATATTCACAACGTTTGTGATGAATGACAGGTTGTCAATTAAGCTGCTTTACTTTAGGGGTTTAGTGAAGGCGGGTCATTTTCTTTTTTACAAGGGGAGTATACCGATTTAAGACTACTAAGGGTTAATATAACACATTTGAAGTGATTTATACTTGTAATTTTACTTTTGATACTTAAGTATATTTAAAACCAAATACTTTTAGACTTTTAGTGTAGTAGTATTTTACTGGGTGACTTTCCCTTTTTCTTGAAACATATTCTATTAAGATATCTTAACTTTTACTCAAGTTTGACGTTTGGGTACTTTCTCCACCACTCAGTAACAGTGACTAAAGTTCAGGGCAGGGTACTGGACGGAGACTATTTAATAGTCTGATGGCCTGGAGATAGAAGCTGTTTTTCAGTCTCTGCTTCTCAGCTTTGATGCACCTGTACTGTCTCGACCTTCTAGAATCTAGATGGTAGTGGGGTGAACAGACCTTGGCTCTGGTGGCTGAGGTCCTTGATGATCTTCTTGGCCAATGGCGGATTAAGGCTGATGCATTTTAGGTCAGCGACAGAGACTTAGATTTTTCTTGAAACAAGTGTTGGGGAGAAAGGCTGCAATGAGATTTATTTTTTAATTCATAGTGCTATTTTATCACAATGTCTTTTTCAAAAGGTTCAGGAGCCACTGAGCAAGATGCCCTGAGTGTACCTGTCACCTACACACCCACAACTCCACTTTCAACGTGACTTTAGTTGAAAGAATAGCCAAGACGCCTCAGTCACCTCACCTCCGTTTCTGTTGATTTGTCATAGTATCGACCAGCCAAGCGGAGTGGAGGTCAGTCCAGGATGAAAGAGAAAGGAAGACATTAAATGGTGGAGTTTGACCGTCACAGTGTGGTGCTCAGAGTCTCTGTGTGCGTGTGTGTGTGGGGTCAAGCCTCCTGATCTCTCCACAGTGGGATAAACAGATAAATGGATCCTCTGACCCAGATGCTAATGGATCAGTTCTGGGCTGCATAACAAATAGCACCCTATTCTCTATATACGTCACTACTT
This sequence comes from Oncorhynchus mykiss, assembly GCF_057628025.1. NCBI lineage: Eukaryota > Metazoa > Chordata > Actinopteri > Salmoniformes > Salmonidae > Oncorhynchus > Oncorhynchus mykiss. Next base: position 86,270,738 of record NC_143025.1, on the reverse strand, counting down.
TTGACCAGAACCCTATGGGCCCGATTCAGACTTTTGTTTTACGCCTTTCCTACTCAATCAAATTGATTTATGAAGCCCTTTTTTTTAACATCAGACGACGTCACAAAGTGCTGTACAGAAACCCAGCCTAAAACCCCAAACAGCAAGCAATGCAGATGTTGAAGCACGGTGGCTAAGAGAAAAACTCCCCAGAAAGGCAGGAACCTAGGAAGAAACCTAGAGAGGAACCAGGCTCAGAGGGTCCTCTTCTCACGCCTTTTCTTTGCACTTCTCAGTAGTTTGTAATCAGACTTGTACAGTACCTTGATCAGACCGACAGCGTCATTGCATCAATGCTGTATAATAAATTCTGCAGTAAAACTTTTTAAATGATGTAATCCAACATTTGTGTGGCTATGTACGCAACAAAAGTTTCACATTCACCTTTTGCTACTATTTATGGCAAGTCAACGCGTACAATTTGTAACAAAACGCAATGACGTTGTCGATCAAGGCATTCCTTATGCAGGTGCATAAAGGGCTTTGCAGGCGTTCTTCCCTTTCCCTTCCCACATTGAATAGATTCAATTCAACTGCTGAAAACCCTCCCACTTGATGGCAAACACATTTTCTTGTGTAATTTGCGTTCAATAGGCGTTTTCAGTACATTAATCTTCAGCCATCCCTTTAAATACACTATACCTTTAATTAGAATTGTGTCAACAGACACAATAGAATACATGGAGAGAACGGGCTCAGAAAAGCAAGGATCAATGAAAGAAAGCTATCTAAACATGTGCATATTCATCTCCGTTTCAGCCCCAACTGGCAGAACAAATAGTACTTGTAGATTGTACAGGTACATTTTAGAGTAGGAATCATTTTAAAAAAAACTGTTTTGGAGAGCCTTTACGTACAAAATATTTCGGTGAATCAAAAATACAGTAGTTTGATGAATCCTGAAATATTCAAGTTCAAACCAAGAAATAATGGAAGGTGAAAAAAAAAAAAAAGTGTACAACAAGAGTTGAACAGTGGTCTACAAATCTACCCTGATCCTCAAAACAAATCTAATTTTATTTGTCACATACACATGATTAGCAGATGTTAATGCGAGTGTAGCGAAATGCTTGTGCTTCTAGTTCCGACAATGCAGTAATAACCAACAAGTAATCTAGCTAACAATTCCAAAACTACTACATTAAACACACAAGTGTAAAGGGATAAAGAATATGTACATAAAGATATATGAATGAGTGATGGTACAGAGCGGCATAGGCAAGATGCAGTAGATGGTATCGAGTACAGTATATACATATGAAATGAGTATGTAAACAAAGTGGCATAGTTTAAAGTGGCTAGTGATATATTTTATATCACTAATCATGTAACTGTGTTGACCATGGTCCAGTCGACCCTGATCCTCACTAATCATGTAACTGTGTTGACCATGGTCCAGTCTACCCTGATCCTCACTAATCATGTAACTGTGTTGACCATGGTCCAGTCTACCCTGATCCTCACTAATCATGTAACTGTGTTGACCATGGTCCAGTCGACCCTGATCCTCACTAATCATGTAACTGTGTTGACCATGGTCCAGTCTACCCTGATCCTCACTAATCGTGTAACTGTGTTGACCATGGTCCAGTCTACCCTGATCCTCACTAATCATGTAACTGTGTTGACAATGGTTCAGTCGTCGTGAGACCGCGTGCCAGGCTTAAGCTTGAAAGTGCTACAGTAAGTATGGACTGAGTTCCATAATGATTCAAATAGGCTACATGTCCCAAATGATTGCACATTACCCTAATATGATCCATCTTCACAAACGTGACAGGGGAAAGAAAAATAATCATAACAAACTGATGCAAAATGTAGGCTACAAATAGAAGGAAACTAACACTAAAGTGGCTGTTATAAATGTAGGCTACAAATAGAAGGAAACTAACACTAAAGTGACAGTTATAAATGTAGGCTACAAATAGAAGGAAACTAACACTAAAGTGACAGTTATAAATGTAGGCTACAAATAGAAGGAAACTAACACTAAAGTGACAGTTATAAATGTATGATACAAATAGAAGGAAACTAACACTAAAGTGACAGTTATAAATGTAGGCTACAAATAGAAGGAAACTAACACTAAAGTGACAGTTATAAATGTATGATACAAATAGAAGGAAACTAACACTAAAGTGACAGTTATAAATGTATGATACAAATAGAAGGAAACTAACACTAAAGTGACAGTTATAAATGTAGGCTACAAATAGAAGGAAACTAACACTAAAGTGACAGTTATAAATGTAGGCTACAAATAGAAGGAAACTAACACTAAAGTGACAGTTATAAATGTAGGCTACAAATAGAAGGAAACTAACACTAAAGTGACAGTTATAAATGTAGGCTACAAATAGAAGGAAACTAACACTAAAGTGACAGTTATAAATGTAGGCTACAAATAGAAGGAAACTAACACTAAAGTGACAGTTATAAATGTAGGCTACAAATAGAAGGAAACTAACACTAAAGTGACAGTTATAAATGTAGGCTACAAATAGAAGGAAACTAACACTAAAGTGACAGTTATAAATGTAGGCTACAAATAGAAGGAAACTAACACTAAAGTGACAGTTATAAATGTAGGCTACAAATAGAAGGAAACTAACACTAAAGTGACAGTTATAAATGTAGGCTACAAATAGAAGGAAACTAACACTAAAGTGACAGTTATAAATGTATGATACAAATAGAAGGAAACTAACACTAAAGTGACAGTTATAAATGTAGGCTACAAATAGAAGGAAACTAACACTAAAGTGACAGTTATAAATGTAGGCTACAAATAGAAGGAAACTAACACTAAAGTGACAGTTATAAATGTATGATACAAATAGAAGGAAACTAACACTAAAGTGACAGTTATAAATGTAGGCTACAAATAGAAGGAAACTAACACTAAAGTGACAGTTATAAATGTAGGCTACAAATAGAAGGAAACTAACACTAAAGTGGCTGTTATAAATGTAGGCTACAAATAGAAGGAAACTAACACTAAAGTGACAGTTATAAATGTAGGCTACAAATAGAAGGAAACTAACACTAAAGTGACAGTTATAAATGTAGGCTACAAATAGAAGGAAACTAACACTAAAGTGACAGTTATAAATGTATGATACAAATAGAAGGAAACTAACACTAAAGTGACAGTTATAAATGTAGGATACAAATAGAAGGAAACTAACACTAAAGTGACAGTTATAAATGTATGATACAAATAGAAGGAAACTAACACTAAAGTGACAGTTATAAATGTATGATACAAATAGAAGGAAACTAACACTAAAGTGACAGTTATAAATGTAGGCTACAAATAGAAGGAAACTAACACTAAAGTGACAGTTATAAATGTAGGCTACAAATAGAAGGAAACTAACACTAAAGTGACAGTTATAAATGTATGATACAAATAGAAGGAAACTAACACTAAAGTGACAGTTATAAATGTAGGCTACAAATAGAAGGAAACTAACACTAAAGTGACAGTTATAAATGTAGGCTACAAATAGAAGGAAACTAACACTAAAGTGACAGTTATAAATGTATGATACAAATAGAAGGAAACTAACACTAAAGTGGCAGTTATAAATGTAGGCTACAAATAGAAGGAAACTAACACTAAAGTGGCTGTTATAAATGTAGGCTACAAATAGAAGGAAACTAACACTAAAGTGACAGTTATAAATGTAGGCTACAAATAGAAGGAAACTAACACTAAAGTGGCTGTTATAAATGTAGGCTACAAATAGAAGGAAACTAACACTAAAGTGACAGTTATAAATGTAGGCTACAAATAAAAGGAAACTAACACTAAAGTGACAGTTATAAATGTAGGCTACAAATAGAAGGAAACTAACACTAAAGTGACAGTTATAAATGTATGATACAAATAGAAGGAAACTAACACTAAAGTGACAGTTATAAATGTAGGCTACAAATAGAAGGAAACTAACACTAAAGTGACAGTTATAAATGTATGATACAAATAGAAGGAAACTAACACTAAAGTGACAGTTATAAATGTAGGCTACAAATAGAAGGAAACTAACACTAAAGTGACAGTTATAAATGTAGGCTACAAATAGAAGGAAACTAACACTAAAGTGGCTGTTATAAATGTAGGCTACAAATAGAAGGAAACTAACACTAAAGTGACAGTTATAAATGTAGGATACAAATAGAAGGAAACTAACACTAAAGTGACAGTTATAAATGTAGGCTACAAATAGAAGGAAACTAACACTAAAGTGACAGTTATAAATGTAGGCTACAAATAGAAGGAAACTAACACTAAAGTGACAGTTATAAATGTAGGCTACAAATAGAAGGAAACTAACACTAAAGTGACAGTTATAAATGTAGGATACAAATAGAAGGAAACTAACACTAAAGTGACAGTTATAAATGTAGGCTACAAATAGAAGGAAACTAACACTAAAGTGACAGTTATAAATGTAGGCTACAAATAGAAGGAAACTAACACTAAAGTGACAGTTATAAATGTAGGCTACAAATAGAAGGAAACTAACACTAAAGTGACAGTTATAAATGTAGGCTACAAATAGAAGGAAACTAACACTAAAGTGACAGTTATAAATGTATGATACAAATAGAAGGAAACTAACACTAAAGTGACAGTTATAAATGTATGATACAAATAGAAGGAAACTAACACTAAAGTGACAGTTATAAATGTAGGCTACAAATAGAAGGAAACTAACACTAAAGTGACAGTTATAAATGTAGGCTACAAATAGAAGGAAACTAACACTAAAGTGACAGTTATAAATGTAGGCTACAAATAGAAGGAAACTAACACTAAAGTGACAGTTATAAATGTATGATACAAATAGAAGGAAACTAACACTAAAGTGGCTGTTATAAATGTAGGCTACAAATAGAAGGAAACTAACACTAAAGTGACAGTTATAAATGTATGATACAAATAGAAGGAAACTAACACTAAAGTGACAGTTATAAATGTATGATACAAATAGAAGGAAACTAACACTAAAGTGACAGTTATAAATGTATGATACAAATAGAAGGAAACTAACACTAAAGTGACAGTTATAAATGTATGATACAAATAGAAGGAAACTAACACTAAAGTGACAGTTATAAATGTAGGCTACAAATAGAAGGAAACTAACACTAAAGTGACAGTTATAAATGTAGGCTACAAATAGAAGGAAACTAACACTAAAGTGACAGTTATAAATGTAGGCTACAAATAGAAGGAAACTAACACTAAAGTGACAGTTATAAATGTATGATACAAATAGAAGGAAACTAACACTAAAGTGACAGTTATAAATGTAGGCTACAAATAGAAGGAAACTAACACTAAAGTGACAGTTATAAATGTATGATACAAATAGAAGGAAACTAACACTAAAGTGGCTGTTATAAATGTATGATACAAATAGAAGGAAACTAACACTAAAGTGGCAGTTATAAATGTATGATACAAAAAGAAGGAAACTAACACTAAAGTGACAGTTATAAATGTAGGCTACAAATAGAAGGAAACTAACACTAAAGTGACAGTTATAAATGTAGGCTACAAATAGAAGGAAACTAACACTAAAGTGACAGTTATAAATGTAGGCTACAAATAGAAGGAAACTAACACTAAAGTGACAGTTATAAATGTAGGCTACAAATAGAAGGAAACTAACACTAAAGTGACAGTTATAAATGTAGGCTACAAATAGAAGGAAACTAACACTAAAGTGACAGTTATAAATGTAGGATACAAATAGAAGGAAACTAACACTAAAGTGACAGTTATAAATGTAGGCTACAAATAGAAGGAAACTAACACTAAAGTGACAGTTATAAATGTAGGCTACAAATAGAAGGAAACTAACACTAAAGTGACAGTTATAAATGTAGGATACAAATAGAAGGAAACTAACACTAAAGTGACAGTTATAAATGTAGGCTACAAATAGAAGGAAACTAACACTAAAGTGACAGTTATAAATGTATGATACAAATAGAAGGAAACTAACACTAAAGTGACAGTTATAAATGTAGGCTACAAATAGAAGGAAACTAACACTAAAGTGATAGTTATAAATGTAGGATACAAATAGAAGGAAACTAACACTAAAGTGACAGTTATAAATGTAGGCTACAAATAGAAGGAAACTAACACTAAAGTGACAGTTATAAATGTATGATACAAATAGAAGGAAACTAACACTAAAGTGACAGTTATAAATGTAGGCTACAAATAGAAGGAAACTAACACTAAAGTGACAGTTATAAATGTATGATACAAATAGAAGGAAACTAACACTAAAGTGACAGTTATAAATGTAGGCTACAAATAGAAGGAAACTAACACTAAAGTGACAGTTATAAATGTAGGCTACAAATAGAAGGAAACTAACACTAAAGTGACAGTTATAAATGTAGGCTACAAATAGAAGGAAACTAACACTAAAGTGACAGTTATAAATGTAGGCTACAAATAGAAGGAAACTAACACTAAAGTGACAGTTATAAATGTAGGCTACAAATAGAAGGAAACTAACACTAAAGTGACAGTTATAAATGTAGGCTACAAATAGAAGGAAACTAACACTAAAGTGACAGTTATAAATGTAGGCTACAAATAGAAGGAAACTAACACTAAAGTGACAGTTATAAATGTATGATACAAATAGAAGGAAACTAACACTAAAGTGACAGTTATAAATGTAGGCTACAAATAGAAGGAAACTAGCACTAAAGTGACAGTTATAAATGTAGGCTACAAATAGAAGGAAACTAACACTAAAGTGACAGTTATAAATGTAGGCTACAAATAGAAGGAAACTAACACTAAAGTGACAGTTATAAATGTAGGCTACAAATAGAAGGAAACTAACACTAAAGTGACAGTTATAAATGTAGGCTACAAATAGAAGGAAACTAACACTAAAGTGACAGTTATAAATGTAGGCTACAAATAGAAGGAAACTAACACTAAAGTGACAGTTATAAATGTAGGCTACAAATAGAAGGAAACTAACACTAAAGTGACAGTTATAAATGTATGATACAAATAGAAGGAAACTAACACTAAAGTGACAGTTATAAATGTATGATACAAATAGAAGGAAACTAACACTAAAGTGACAGTTATAAATGTATGATACAAATAGAAGGAAACTAACACTAAAGTGACAGTTATAAATGTATGATACAAATAGAAGGAAACTAACACTAAAGTGACAGTTATAAATGTATGATACAAATAGAAGGAAACTAACACTAAAGTGACAGTTATAAATGTAGGCTACAAATAGAAGGAAACTAACACTAAAGTGACAGTTATAAATGTAGGCTACAAATAGAAGGAAACTAACACTAAAGTGACAGTTATAAATGTAGGCTACAAATAGAAGGAAACTAACACTAAAGTGACAGTTATAAATGTAGGCTACAAATAGAAGGAAACTAACACTAAAGTGACAGTTATAAATGTATGATACAAATAGAAGGAAACTAACACTAAAGTGACAGTTATAAATGTAGGCTACAAATAGAAGGAAACTAACACTAAAGTGACAGTTATAAATGTAGGCTACAAATAGAAGGAAACTAACACTAAAGTGACAGTTATAAATGTAGGCTACAAATAGAAGGAAACTAACACTAAAGTGACAGTTATAAATGTAGGCTACAAATAGAAGGAAACTAACACTAAAGTGACAGTTATAAATGTAGGCTACAAATAGAAGGAAACTAACACTAAAGTGACAGTTATAAATGTATGATACAAATAGAAGGAAACTAACACTAAAGTGACAGTTATAAATGTATGATACAAATAGAAGGAAACTAACACTAAAGTGACAGTTATAAATGTAGGCTACAAATAGAAGGAAACTAACACTAAAGTGACAGTTATAAATGTATGATACAAATAGAAGGAAACTAACACTAAAGTGACAGTTATAAATGTATGATACAAATAGAAGGAAACTAACACTAAAGTGACAGTTATAAATGTAGGCTACAAATAGAAGGAAACTAACACTAAAGTGACAGTTATAAATGTAGGATACAAATAGAAGGAAACTAACACTAAAGTGACAGTTATAAATGTATGATACAAATAGAAGGAAACTAACACTAAAGTGACAGTTATAAATGTATGATACAAATAGAAGGAAACTAACACTAAAGTGACAGTTATAAATGTAGGCTACAAATAGAAGGAAACTAACACTAAAGTGGCAGTTATAAATGTATGATACAAATAGAAGGAAACTAACACTAAAGTGGCAGTTATAAATGTAGGCTACAAATAGAAGGAAACTAACACTAAAGTGACAGTTATAAATGTAGGCTACAAATAGAAGGAAACTAACACTAAAGTGACAGTTATAAATGTAGGATACAAATAGAAGGAAACTAACACTAAAGTGACAGTTATAAATGTAGGCTACAAATAGAAGGAAACTAACACTAAAGTGACAGTTATAAATGTATGATACAAATAGAAGGAAACTAACACTAAAGTGGCTGTTATAATTGTAGGATACATTGGACGTCGGAGTACAATAATCTGTTAATCAACTAACTGAGGATCTTAATTGAACCTTGCGTAATACCTTCGATGCAGTCGCACTCCTAAAAACAAAACACATGACAGAATATACCCGAGCCTTGAAGCAGGCTTCCAGAAAATTGAACAGAAATGGCGCTACACCAAAATGGAAGTCTTCCGACTCGATCATCCTATTTTTCCAACTTTATTGAGGAGAATAAGAACAATCGAAAATTTATTTTTGATACTGTCGCAGAGCTAACTGAAAAGCAGCATTAAACAAGAGGATAACTTTCACTTCAACAGTGATAAATTCATGAATCTCTTCAATGAAAAGATCATGATCATTAGAAAGCAAATTATGGACTTCACTTTGAATCTAAGTATATCTCCAAAGCTCAGTTGTCCTGAGTCTGTTCAGAACTGCCAGGACCAAGGATCAATGGAGACACTCAAGTTTTAAAATCCTGTATCTTTTGAAATGTTAATGGAAATAGTCGTGGCCTCTAAACCATCAAGCGGCATACTGGACCCTATTCCAACTAAACTACTGAAAGAGATGCTTCCTGTGCTTGGCCCTCCTATGTTGAACATAATAAATGGCCCCCTGTCCTCCGGCTGTGTACCAAACTCACTAAAAGTGCCAGTAATAAAGCCTCTCCTGAAAAAGCCAAACCTTGACCTGGAAAATTTAAAAAAAACTATCGGCCTGTATCGAATCTCCCATTCCTCTCAAAACATTTTGAAAAAGCTGTTGCACAGCAACTCCCTGCCTTCTTGAAGACAAATAATGTATATGAAATGCTTTAGTCTGGTTTTAGACCCCATCAAAGCACTGAGACTGCACTCGTGAAGGTCGTAAATTACCTTTTAATGGTGTCAGACCAAATCAAATCAAATTTTATTTGTCACATACACATGGTTAGCAGATGTTAATGCGAGTGTAGCGAAATGCTTGTGCTTCTAGTTCCGACAATGCAGTAATAACCAACAAGTAATCTAGCTAACAAGGCTCTGCGTCTGTCCTCGTGCTCCAAGACCTTAGTGCTGCTTTTGACACCATTGATCACCACAATCTTTTGGAGAGATTAGAAACCCTAATTGGTCTACACGGACAAGTTCTTGCCTGGTTTAGATATTATCTGTCGGAAAGACAGATACAATTGATTTGTCAGTGGAGGAAAAAACGTATGTTTTGGCATTCCTCAAGGTTCCATTTTTAGGAACACCACAGTTTTCACTATATACATATTCTACCTCTTGTTAGAATTTGGAAACACAATGTCAACTTTCACTGCTATGCGGACGACACACAGCTGTACATTCTGATGAAACATGGTGAAGCTCCAAAATGGACTTTTCTGGAAAACTGTGTTTCAGACATAAGGAAGTGGATGGCGGCAAATGTTTTACTTTTAAAGTTGGACCAAACAGAGATGCTAGTTCTAGGTCCCAAGAAGCAAAGAGATCTGCTGTTGGATCTGACAATTAATCTTGATGGTTGTACAGTCGTCTCAAATAAAACCGTGAAGGACCTCGGCGTTACTCTGGACCCTGATCTCTCTTTTAACGAATATATCAAGAATGTTTCAAGGACAACTTTTTTCCATCTTCGTAACATTGCAATAATCTGAAACTTTCTGTCCAAAAAAAATGCAGAAAAGCTAATCCATGCTTTTGTCATTTCTAGATTAGACTACTGCAATGTTCTACTCTATGGCTACATGGATAATGCACTAAATAAAATTCAGTCAGTGCTAAATACGGCTGCTAGAATCCTGAGTAGAACCAACAAATGTGAACATATTACTCCCGTGCTAGTCTCTCTACACTGGCTTCCTGTTAAGGCTAGGGCTGATTTCAAAGTTTTACTGCGAACCTACAAAGTATGACATGGGCTTGTTCCTTCCTATCTCTCCGATTTGGTCCTGCCGTACATATCCACACGTATGCTACGGTTACAAGATGCAGGCCTCCTTTTTGTCCCTAGAATTTCTAAGCAAACAGCTGGATGCAGGGCTTTCTCCAATAGAGCAACATTTTTCTGGAATGATTTGCGTATCCATGTGAGAGATGCAGTCTCGCCCTTTAAGTCTTTACTGAAGACTCATCTCTTCAGTAGGTCCTATGATTGAGTGTAGTCTGGCCCAGGGGTGCGAAGGTGAACGGCAAGGCACCAGAGCAATGAACTGCCGTTGCTGCCTCTGCCTGGCCGGCTCCCTTCTCTCCATTGGGATTCTTTGCCTCTGAACCTATTACAGGGGCTGAGTCACTGGCTTACTAGAGCTCTTCCATGCTTTCACTAGGAGAGGTGCGTCACTTGAGTGGGTTGAGTCAAAGACGTGATCTTCCTGTCAGGTTTTGTGCCCCTTGGGCTCCTGTGGTGGATGAGGTCTTCATGGGCTATACTCAGCCTTGTCTCAGGCTAGTAAGCTGGTGGTGTGGGGGCTGTGGTTTGCCAAAGTGGGTGGGGATGTATCCTGCCTGGTTGACCCTGTCCGGGGTATCATCGGTCGGGTCCACAGTGTCCCCTGACCCACCCCTGTCTCAGTCTCCAGTATCTATGCTGGGTCAGTCTGTTATATCTGGTGTCCTGTGTGAGTATTCTCCCTTTAATTCGCTGTCTCTCCCTACCCTCTCGGAGGACCTGAGCCCTAGGATCATGCCTACCTGGTCTGATGACTCCTGGCTTTCCCCAGTCCACCTGGTTGTGCTGCTGCTACAGTTTAAACTATTCTGTCTGCGGCTAGATAACCCTGACCTGTTCACCGAACGTGCTACCTTGTCCCAGACCTCTGAATGCTCTGCTATGAAAAGCCAACTGACATTTACTCCCGAGGTACTGACCTGTTGCACCCTCTACAACCACTGTGATTTGACCCTGCTGGTCTTCTCTAAATGTTTGAACATCTTGAAGAACAATCTGGCCTTGAATGGCCATGTCATCTTATAATCTCCACCCTGCACAACCAGAAGAGGACTGGCCACCCATAAAAACATTGTTAATTTCTCGGTTTCTTCCTAGGTTCCTGCCTTTCTAGGCAGTTTTTCCTAGCCACTGTGCTTCTACATCTGCATTGCTTGCTGTTTGTGGTTTTAGGCTGGGTTTCTGTATAGCACTTTGAGACATCTGCTAATGTAAAAAGGGCTTTATAAATAAATTTGATTGATAGATTGAGATGAACCCTTATCTGTGTGCTTGTTAAGAGAGATAGAGAGATAAAGGGTCACACACACACGCCCCTATCATCATTATGCAGAGATTAATATGACAGTTGTTGTGTCTCTGTGGCCACTGATATGATGTAACAGCAATCAACACTTTTCTCTTCCTGCATGGATCCTTAGATTACTGGAAGAGCAGCTGGGACGTGGGACCTTGTCTACTGTACCTCTCTGTCTGTGTGTGTATAGGGGGGCATAGGCCCTACAGCCTTTATTTACAATTACATGACTTACAAAATGTTTGTAAAACAAGCTTATATTTTGATGGGGTAAGACAGTTGAACTACATTCATGAGGGATATACAATATATATTATTTAAGAATCAATGGCTATACACCATTAATTTCAAAGTCAAAAAATGTATGTACCATTCCCAGATTTCCCCTTTAATAGATACCAATAGCATACTTCTGTTCTATTAAGTAGGTTTAACAAGTTGTGTGTTCCTATACTTACATTCACTGAAAGGTTGCGACGTGGCACGATATCGTGAGAGCATAAATGTAAGGGTTTTCCTCCTCTTCGTCTGAAGAGGAGAGGCGAGAAGGATCGGAGGACCAATATGCGGCGTGGTAAGTGTCCATGGTTTTTTTAATAAGACATACTTAACATGAACACAACTGAATACAAAAACAATAAACGTGGAACGAACGAAAACCCAAAACAGTACCGTGTGGTGAAAAGCACAGACACGGAAACAAACACCCACAAACAAACAGTGAAAGCCAGGCTACCTAAGTATGATTCTCAATCAGAGACAACTAGTGACATCTGCCTCTGATTGAGAACCATACTAGGCCGAAACATAGAAATCCCAAAATCATAGAAAAACAAACATAGACTGCCCACCCAACTCACGCCCTGACCATACTAAATAAATACAAAACAAAGAAAATAAAGGTCAGAACGTGACAATAAACAACTGTGGTAATAAACAATAAACAACTGTGGTAATAAACAATAAACAACTGTGGTAATAAACAATAAACAACTGAGGTAATAAACAATAAACAACTGTGGTAATAAACAATAAACAACTGTGGTAATAAACAATAAACAACTGTGGTAATAAACAATAAACAACTGTGGTAATAAACAATAAACAACTGTGGTAATAAACAATAAACAACTGAGGTAATAAACAATAAACAACTGTGGTAATAAACAATAAACAACTGTGGTAATAAACAATTAACAACTGTGGTAATAAACAATAAACAACTGTGGTAATAAACAATAAACAACTGTGGTAATAAACAATAAACAACTGTGGTAATAAACAATAAACAACTGTGGTAATAAACAATAAACAACTGTGGTAATAAACAATAAACCACTGTGGTAATAAACAATAAACAACTGTGGTAATAAACAATAAACAACTGTGGTAATAAACAATAAACAACTGTGGTAATAAACAATAAACAACTGTGGTAATAAACAATAAACAACTGTGGTAATAAACAATAAACAACTGAGGTAATAAACAATAAACAACTGTGGTAATAAACAATAAACAACTGTGGTAATAAACAATAAACAACTGTGGTAATAAACAATAAACAACTGTGGTAATAAACAATAAACAACTGTGGTAATAAACAATAAACAACTGAGGTAATAAACAATAAACAACTGTGGTAATAAACAATAAACAACTGTGGTAATAAACAATTAACAACTGTGGTAATAAACAATAAACAACTGTGGTAATAAACAATAAACAACTGTGGTAATAAACAATAAACAACTGTGGTAATAAACAATAAACAGCTGTGGTAATAAACAATAAACAACTGTGGTAATAAACAATAAACAACTGTGGTAATAAACAATAAACAACTGTGGTAATAAACAATAAACAACTGTGGTAATAAACAATAAACAACTGTGGTAATAAACAATAAACAACTGTGGTAATAAACAATAAACAACTGTGGTAATAAACAATAAACAACTGTGGTAATAAACAATAAACAACTGTGGTAATAAACAATAAACAACTGTGGTAATAAACAATTAACAACTGTGGTAATAAACAATAAACAACTGTGGTAATAAACAATAAACAAATTGTCACAGCGCATGACTAACTGCACCTTTAGTGTTTTTGTTCAATTAATTGTCAAACATTTTAGATATTTTATTGTCCCTATGTAAACTAAATAAATGCCTGACATTCTATGAATTAATTCACGTGAAAGGCTCACTTGGTCTTATTTTAACTTTACTTTTTTTTTTTTTTTTTACACATATTTAACTCTTTTTTCGGGCGTAGGCACGTGTCTCTCTGAATGACTGTCTGTCTCTCTGAATCAGTCTGTCTGTCATCTCTGTCTGCCTGACTCAGACCAGCTCTGTTATTTAACTGGAGATGGAAACAGTTACTTCACATATTATGTCCTATGCTCCTTTTACTGTTGGCTGTGTGTGTGTGTGTGTGTGTGTGTGTGTGTGTGTGTGTGTGTGTGTGTGTGTGTGTGTGTGTGTGTGTGTGTGTGTGTGTGTGTGTGTATGTGTATCTGTTGGTGCATGTGTGAAAGGGTATGAGTGGTCCCTGCTCCACTGAAATACAATGTAATTTTAATCAAATCACCAATCAGCTATTGTGAGCATTGTTCAATGTTGATAACACAGATAACACAGGTGAGTTTCAAGCAGTCAGACGACACATCTGATCCACAGCCAGAACTCCATATAGGCTCTGGCTTTTCTTGGAATGGGGCCTTGACTAGTAGGAACTCCCTATATGGGCACATGGCTGTGACTCAGCCGCCTCACACACCTGCACACCTTTTACTCCTGGTATTGTTTTCTGCCGATCCAACTAACCCGCTGCCACCCCGCTCTCCTCACCACGACCCGCTGCCAACCAATCTCCTCCCCACAACCCACTGCCACCCCGCTCTCCTCCCCAGGACCCGCTGCCACCAAGCTCTCTTCCCCATGACCCGCTGCCACCAAGCTCTCCTCCCCATGACCCGCTGTCACCCACTCTCCTCCCCATGACCCGCTGTCACCCACTCTCCTCCACATGACCCGCTGTCACCCACTCTCCTCCCCATGACCCGCTGCCACCCCGCTCTCCTCCCCACAACCCACTGCCACCCCGCTCTCCTCCCCACAACCCAATGCCACCCCGCTCTCCTCCCCACGACCCGCTGCCACCCCGCTCTCCTCCCCACGACCCGCTGCCACCCCGCTCTCCTCACCACGACCCGCTGCCACGCCGCTCTCCTCCCCACGACTCGCTGCCACCCCGCTCTCCTCCCCATGACCCACTGCCACCCCGCTCTCCTCCCCACAACCCGCTTCCACCCCGCTCTCCTCACCACGACCCGCTGCCACCCCGCTCTCCTCACCACGACCCACTGCCACCCCGCTCTCCTCACCACGACCCGCTGCCACCCACTCTCCTCACCATGACCCACTGCCACCAAGCTCTCCTCACCACGACCTGCTGCCACCCCGCTCTCCTCACTACGACCCGCTGCCACCAAGCTCTCCTCCCCACGACCCGCTGCCACCCCGCTCTCCTCCCCACAACCCGCTGCCACCCTGCTCTCCTCCCCACAACCCGCTGTCACCCCGCTCTCCTCACCACAACCCGCTGCCACCCCGCTCTCCTCACCACGACCCGCTGCCAACAAGCTCTCCTCCCCATGACCCACTGCCACCAAGCTCTACTCCCCATGACCCACTGCCACCAAGCTCTCTTCCCCATAACCCGCTGCCACCAAGCTCTCCTCCCCATGACCCGCTGACACCCACTCTCCTCCCCATGACCCGCTGTCACCCACTCTCCTCCCCATGACCCGCTGCCACCCCGCTCTCCTCCCCACGACCCGCTGCCACCCCGCTCTCCTCCCCACAACCCGCTTCCACCCCGCTCTCCTCACCACGACCCGCTGCCACCCCTCTCTCCTCACCACGACCCACTGCCACCCCGCTCTCCTCACCACGACCCGCTGCCACCCACTCTCCTCACCACGACCCACTGCCACCAAGCTCTCCTCACCACGACCCGCTGCCACCCCGCTCTCCTCACTACGACCCGCTGCCACCAAGCTCTCCTCCCCACGACCCGCTGCCACCCCGCTCTCCTCCCCACAACCCGCTGCCACCCCGCTCTCCTCCCCACAACCCGCTGTCACCCCGCTCTCCTCACCACAACCCGCTGCCACCCCGCTCTCCTCACCACGACCCGCTGCCACCAAGCTCTCCTCCCCATGACCCGCTGTCACCCACTCTCCTCCCCATGACCCGCTGTCACCCACTCTCCTCACCACGACCCGCTGCCACCAAGCTCTCGTCCCCATGACCCGCTGCCAACCCGCTCTCCTCCCCACAACGCGCTGCCACCCCGCTCTCCTCCCCACAACCCGCTGCCACCCCGCTCTCCTCACCACAACCCGCTGCCACCCCGCTCTCCTCACCACGACCAGCTGCCACCAAGCTCTCCCCACCACAACCCGCTGCCACCCCGCTCTCCTCACCACGACCAGCTGCCACCCCGCTCTCCTCACCACAACCCGCTGCCAACCCGCTCTCCTCACCACGACCAGCTGCCACCAAGCTCTCCTCCCCATGACCCACTGCCACCCCGCTCTCCCCACCACAATGATATAATATATAATAATGATATATATAAGATATTCCATCCACTACCACCCCTTCCAACATGTTTGTCAGATGTTGAAAAGCCGAACTCCTGAAGAAGGTTAAATTGACCGTTGTGCCCCGTTGTCCGTCTCTGCAGATGCTAGGCCGACCTACATGATGATGTGTTCCAATATATAGTGGTTGGAATCTACCTCCCCCTGTTACTAAACCATTTGTTCATGACAAAGTGTGTAACGTGAGACCAGATCATGCCTTGTCTTCCTCCAATGAAGTTACTGAGTTGCAACTGTCTCTACCACGTCATATAAAAGTAGTGCACTATATAGGAATGTGGAACCATTTGGGACGCATCCCTACTGTAGGAGGTTTACTTCTGTTGTACAAGGGCTCTACAAGAGACAATTTAGCGGTGACATTTAGCAGAAGAGGAGTGCCCTTTGAGAAAACTTGATTTAACAGGAACACACAAAGGTCAACACATCAAGGTGGACAATCTTCATGCCTTTATAACAGAAGATCTCAGCAGTGGATTCAACGTTCAGGGTTGCAGCAAATTCTGCCTACCATTTCACTTATTAGTTCTTCTTTTTTTTCCACACAAAAGAAAACACAAAACAATAGGATCAGAGTATGAAAGGAAAACAAAAAGTGCATGTTCAGGAGAGGTAGAAAACTCTGAAGATTGAAAGGCATCTCCTCCTTTTTCAAAATATGATGGAATAAAAATGTTTTTTTTTATGTTTACGGATTTTTTTTGGACTAAAGCAACAAATAATTAGAGATTTATAAAAAGAAAAAGGAAAACATGATGTTTCTCAACCTCTTCTCCTCCGATCCCTCACCCCTCTCTTCTCCTCTGATTCCTCATCCCTTTCTTCTCCTCCAATCCCTCCCTTCCTCTCTTCTCCTCCGATCCCTCTCTTCTCCTCCGATCTCTCCGATCCCTCTCTTCTCCTCCGATCTCTCCGATCCCTCTCTTCTCCTCCGATCTCTCCGATCCCTCTCAACCTAGAGGACAACTACTCTATATGTGCATCTGAAATAGCACCCTATTCTCTATGAATACCACAATCAGCAAAACAGACCTAATTAACCTTAAGATTAAGACTTTCAAGGGTGACTTCGCTTGTGGATAAAAGATCCCCAATTCACCACAGATACTCATGCCTCTTTCTACTTGAAAGGAAGGAGGCCGAACAGGTTTATAATGGCTCTGTGTAAATCATGAGCACACTTCAAAGATAAACTATTCACTTTTGACCTTCAGTGGAGTAGCAGTCATTAAGAACACTGAGACAATGATGTTGTAATTCAGGTTGACAGGATGAGGTGTGAACCAACCCCTATTATCACAGCGATGTACTGACTACAGTAAAGAAGAATTACTCTCTGAGTGTTTGACCACATATTGATATTGCTGTGTTTATTTATTTATTTATGTATGTGTGTGTATTTGTTTCTGAGATGATGAACTTCCATTCGTCAATCCCCTATGATCACATTCTTCATTGCCAGAACTTACCATGTCCTCCTCTCCTCCTCCCTGCCATGAAAAGTAACAGAGGAAACAATCATAAATTCACTGATCTGAGAGGAAATTCAATGAAGACAGAAGCCCCAGTTGCTGTGGATAAAAGTTCTATCCAAGTTGGATAAGGTATATCAATGGGGGACAGTATTGGTCACGCCATCCTGTGTAGATGAACTATTTGTTCCTGCGAGATCCTGACTAGCACAGGAACGCTGCCTTCCACAGGCCAGAACACGTCTACTGACGGCCAGCTGCATGGGAGAGGGTGACATGTTCTTTTGCACACCTTTGAAGTTTGTGAACAAACACACATCAAATGAAAATGTATTTGTCACATGCAACGAACACACCACAGCCGTAGACATTAAAGTGAAATGCTTACAAGCCCTTAAACAACAATGCAGTTTTAAGAAAATTAAGAGTTAAGAAAAATATTTACTAAATAAACTAAAGTAAAAAATAAAAGAGCAACAATAAAATAACAATAACGAAGCTGTATACAAGGGTCGATGTGCGGGGATACAAGTTAGTCGAGGTAATTGAGATAATATATTAATGTAGGTCGGGGTAAAGTGACTATGCAAAGGAAATTGATAATAACCAGTGGGAATCAGCAGCCTGGGTCAATGGAGTCAATGTAAATAGTCTGGGTGGCCATTTGATTAGCTGTTCAGGAGTCTTATGGCTTGGTGGTAGAAGCTGTTAAGAAGCCTTTTGCACCGATACTTGGTGCTCCGGGTACCTCTTGCCCTGCGGTAGCAAAGAGAAACACATGCGCATACAGTCACACACACACTCACACACATATTTTAATATGATTTAACTAGGCAAGTCATTTAAGAACAAATGATTATTTTCAATGACAGCATACCCCGGCCAAACCCTAACCTGGACAACGCTGGGCCAATTGTGCGCCGCCCTATGGGACTACGGCCCCTACGGCCCAATCACGGCCGGTTGTGACACAACCCGGGATCGAATCAGGGTCTGTGGTGACGCCTCTAGCACTGAGATGCCTTAGACCGCTTCGCCATTCGGGAACCATACACAGTCATATACAGTCACACACATACACACAGTCACACACACAGATTCACAACTGAAGAGACCAGCTGTAGATACACCTCTTCTGGTTTTCTGTTATTGTTGCCTTCCTTTATAGTTATGTTCTAATCTCACCTTTTTTACAGCCCCTTTATGTTCTAATCTCACCTTTCTTACAGACCCTTAATGTTTTAATCTCACCTTTTCTACAGCCCCTTTATGTTCTAAGCTCGCCTTTTTTACAGCCCCTTTATGTTCTAATCTCACCTTTCTTACAGCCCCTTAATGTTTTAATCTCACCTTTTTTACAGCCCCTTTATGTTCTAATCTCGCCTTTTTTACAGCCCCTTTATGTTCTAATCTCACCTTTTTTACAGCCCCTTAATGTTTTAATCTCACCTTTTTTACAGCCCCTTTATGTTCTAATCTCACCTTTCTTACAGCCCCTTAATGTTTTAATCTCACCTTTCTTACACCCCTTTATGTTCTAATCTCACCTTTCTTACACCCCTTTATGTTTTAATCTCACCTTTCTTACACCCCTTTTCTCATCCTTCATTTCTCTCCCTCTGATCCTCTGTATCCCTCTGCCTCTTTAAAGTGATGCTCCAGAACTTTTGTATAATTTAAGGCAGTAGTTTTGAAAGTGGAGCTCTAGAGCCAAAACGGGTCTTTGTTTTTTGTACACTATGTCATCCATTTTGTGTGCAATTCGTATGATATTTTGCAAATACAATTTGTATAATATGTTACGAATTTGTTGTGCTTAAGATCCCGGACTGCATCTGTACCTATTTCCTGCAGTCAAATGACCTAGAGTCCTCATGGATTGAAAGTTATTCATATTTTTCATAACTTCATAATAAAAAATAAATATTAAAACAATTGTAGAAAAATGGTGTTTGTATGTCAAATGGTTTTGTTAAATGTCAGTGTTCTGTGATGTAAATAAAGGTGTAATATTGTGATTTAAACTCAAAATTGAATACACTTCAACTTTATATCTGACATGGTACAAGCCCATAACCATGTGTGTGAGGTGTATACTTTTGTTTCAAAGTCAATTTTTATTAAGACCAAGAAACCAAGAAACCCTGTGTGACAGTGATTTAGCTCACAGCAGATATTAAGAAAGAAAGATATTAAGTTGTACACTATAAAGGGAAAAGGGTGCCATTTGGAACAAATCCTGTGTGGCTGCCTGGCTTTTGGCAGGCAGTCGTAAGAGATGCTGCTGTCGCTGAAGAAGAAGAAGAAGAAGACGAAGAAGAAGAAGGCAAATTATTTTAGGAATGAAGAGATCAATAACATCTTTAGTAAACCCTCCCTTCTGGGTCTTCATTAATCCAAAGTAATTTTTCTCCTGCCAGACTCACTGTCTGCATCCCAAATGGCACCCTATTCCCTATGTAGTGCACTTATTTTGACCAGAGCCCTATGTGGTTATATAGGGAGCCACTTGGGACACAGAGAGATAACTGGAGACAAAAGGAAATCTCAGAGATGAGAGAGCGAGAGAGACAGACAGAGAGAGAAAGTAAGACAGAGAGAGACACAGAGAGAGAGAGAGAGAGAGAGAGAGAGAGAGAGAGAGAGAGAGACAGGCAGACAGAGAGAGAGAGAGAGAGAGAGAGAGAAAGCGCACTGACACCAGAGGTTATTCAGAGAGAGATTAGCGATAACAAAGTATATTAAGCATTGTTATTTACTGGAATCGTTCATTTTTCAGCATCAATTCGAGAGAGAGAGACAGAGAGAGAGAGAGAGAG
Organism: Oncorhynchus mykiss; assembly: GCF_057628025.1. Taxonomy (NCBI): domain Eukaryota; kingdom Metazoa; phylum Chordata; class Actinopteri; order Salmoniformes; family Salmonidae; genus Oncorhynchus; species Oncorhynchus mykiss. Next base: position 86,249,955 of record NC_143025.1, on the reverse strand, counting down.
ACAGAGAGAGAGAGAGAGAGAGAGAGAGAGAGAGATAGACAGAGAGAGACAGAGAGAGAGAGAGAGAGAGAGATGTGTGTGTATTCACAGTGCACATGTATTTGCATTTCCAAGCTTCAGTGTTTGTTTTTGGAAGCATTATCTAACCTCAGTTGGCAAGAAACAGACAGTCTGGCCTGAATAATAAACCACTTTCATTCTCTTCTTATTCTCATAAAGAGTCGGGAGCCGTTCCAGGAATCAGACTTTGATTCATTATGCTCTGTGCGTGCCAAATGGTGCCCTATTTCCTATATACGGTAAATGACATTGTTATGAATGTTCTCAAACTGCCTTTCTACCGGCGGTGCCATAGTGGTGCCCTAAAGTCCTGATAAACACAGTCATTCTGGACGGAGGCTAAGTACTGTTTTGTCTAATTTACACTATAGTGCCTGAAAATACAATGACATTGATAAAGAAGTTAAATATTTAGTAGGAAACAACGTTGCCAGCAATATCATGTCGTCAAATTTACTTTAGACAGATGGCAATGTTGTCATTACCTAGAAAAGTTGGTCCAAAATAGCATGCAATGCTAACGTTAGCTAGCTAAAAATCCGGTGACTTCCCCTCAATCTTAGCTAGCTAGCTAACGTTATTCTGCATCTAAAAGTCAATCCGACGACATCAAAAGGTTTCCTTATTTGCTTTCTTTTGAATGTCATTATTGTATTTCCACCGTAATACAGTTTTGATGAAATCTTCAACAGCGCTCATTGACGACGCATTGAGTAAAATGCTCATCAATCCAAAATGAACGTTCAAAATAATATTGTGACGAAACACGCAACCCATGAAAACAGGGAGTTGGGAGCCATTTGGGTTGCAGATGATCTCTTCCTGTTTCTCTGTGTTTCGCAATGGAATGACAGAATCCACTAAGTCAGTTTATTCAGAAAGACAGACTTGTCAAACATGAGTGAGGGAGAAGAATTACATGAAACAATAAATAAATCACAAAACATTTTGATTTGTAGCTAATTTTTCAATAACTTTTTTCCAGCCATGCTAGCATGTTCTCCCAAGCACTGCTGATTCAAACTCATTACATGATTTCTGCATCTTTCAATCAAATCAATCATCAATGTTTCTTGGGACCTAGAACTAGGATCTATGTTTTATCTGAGTTTAAAAGTAAAACAAGGTCACTAATTAGTAAGGAACTCCCCACACCTAGTTGTCTAGGGCTTAATTGAAAGGATGAGCCAAAAACCTGAAAGCACTTGGCCCTCCATGGAATGAGTTTGACACGCCTGGTGCAGACCAATTAGTGTTTCCAATCTCTCTGAAATAATGTGGTGGTCCATGATGTCTAAAGCGCCACTAAGTTCTTTGAGCATGAGGACAGATGCAGAGCCTTGGTCTGACGCCATTAAAAGGTCATTTACCACCTACACGAGTGCGGTCTCAGTACTATGATAGGGTCTAAAATTAGACCGGAGTGTTTCATATACATTATTTGGCTTCAGGAAGGCAGTGAATTGCAGAGCAACAGCTTTTTCTAACATTTTTTGATGGGAATGGGAGATTCAATATAGGCCGATAGTTAAAAAAAAAATCCAGGTCAAGGTTTTGGCTTTTTTTTAGAAGAGACTTTATTCCTACCACTTTTAGTGAGTTTGGTACACATCTGGAAGATAGGGAGACAATGATTATGTTCAACACGGGAGGGCCAAGCACAGTAATTTAATGGAATAGAGTCCATTAGGCAGCTGGAAGCTTTGGAGGCCATGATTATTTTTGTGAGAGAGATACAGGATAACAAAAACTTGAGTGTCCTGGTACTTCTGTACAGACTCAGTACAACTGAGTTTTTGATATTTGCATATTCAAATAGGAGTCCATCATGTGCTTTCTAATGATCAAGATCTTTTCGTCAAAGAAGTTCATGAATTAAATGCTGCTGAAGTGAAGGCCATCCTTACGTGGGGAATGCTGGTTTTTAGTTAGCTTTACCATGGTATCAAAAATACATTTTGGGATTGTTTTTCTTCTCCTGAATCAGGTTGGAAAAGTAGGCTTTTTGATATTGCACGGTACTGTCTTTCCAAGCTTGTCAGAAGACTTCCAATTTGGGGGAGCGCCATTTCCGTTCCAATTTTCTGGAAAATTCCTTCAGAGCACAGGTATTTTCTGTATACCAGGGAGCTAGTTTCTTGTGAAAAGTTAGTTTTGTTTTTAATGGAGCAACTGTATCTAGGGTTTTACCTAAGGATAAGTTTAGCTCCTCGGTTAGGTGGTTAACTGATATTTGTAATACTGTGTCCTGCGTCCTTGGATAGGTGGGGGGTGTCTGGAAGGGCACCTAGGAATCTTTGGGTTGTCCGAGAATTTATAGCGCTGCTTTTGATAGTCTTTTGTTGGAGTTTGAGTTAATTATTTGTTGCATTTGGAATCGTAAAAAGATGGTGTTCAGATAGTCCAGGATTATGAGGAAAACATATAGGTCCCCAATATCTATTCCAGGTTATGATTATGGCAATGCGTAGGTCTTGGTGATGGCGCCATAGCCTTTGGGAGTGGGTCTGTGGACTTCTCCATGTGAATATTGAAATCACCAAAACGTATATTTGTGTAGCTCTAGCTACATGTATGTGAAATTGTTTAAAAGTATGAATGTTTCACCGTAGTGAAGTACTGTAGTCTGAGAGGCACACTGTATATTCATACTCTTGCCAATTCATCTATCTGTCACAAATATACCCACTTAGATTAGAGAAATCGTTGAAGAGTAATGGGACTTCATCACCCTCCAATGAGACATTGAAAACTATGACACTATGGTCTAAGTTATTTCTCTGCTCTGTCTTGCTGTTTACCCCAGAGTTACATTATGGGCCATTACTCTTCATTGAGTTCCACCATGCAGCTGAGTTCTGTGGAGAGAGAGAGAGAGAGAGAGAAAGACAGAAAGAAAGAAAGAAAGAAAGAGAAAGCAAAGGGGAGAGAGACATAAGAGAAATAGACAGGCAGAGTGAGAAAGAGAGACCTAAGGAAGAGGGAGAGAGAGAGACCTAGGAAAGAGACAGTGAGGCAGAGAGCGAGGGAGAGAGAGACCTAGGAAAGAGGGAGAGTGTATCAGAGAGGGAGAGAGAGAAAGACCTAGGAAAGAGGGAGAGTGAGACAGAGAGAGGAGAGAGAGACCTAGGAAAGAGGGAGAGAAAGATCAGTTCATTTATGTTTATGTTTCTTTCAGGAGAGATTTGGACTCTCTAGAAGGCTCAGAGTAGGCATGGGGGTTTAGCAGGAATAATAAATGAATTCATTTCAATCTATTTCCAAAGCTTAGATTATTTTCAGGCTGTATATATTTAGAGAGCAGAATGAAACCATGGATCATCCTTCCACTTCCTCCTGATGGTGTGGTGCATTGGCATTGCCTGGGTGAATGATGGGTTGATGAATGTGAGTTTATATTGAAGAGATTGAGTCTAGTCTCTATAATTACCCGATCTTTTTTTCTGTGCCCTCTCTCTCAATCTTTATCTCTCTCTCTCTCTCTCTCAATCTTTCTCTCTCTCTCTCTCTCAATCTTTATCTCTCTCTCTCTCTCTCTCTCTCTCTCTATCTCTCCATATCCCTCTCTCCATATACCACTCTCTATCTTTCTCACTCCCTCTGTTTCTATCATGCTCTTGCCATCTCTCCTTCTTACAGTTTTTCTCAAATGCTAAAACACAATTTCTGAAACGTTGCTCCATTTCCTGAAAACATTAAACACAAAATCTCATCTTCAAGCACTATTTACATAACCTCTGACACCTCTTGCAAAATTTGCTTCAAAACAGTTTTCAAAACTTCCTCCTCCTTGTACCCCTATTTGTACATTACTGTACCCTGCATCTCACAAACTTGTCCTTTGTCTCTGTGATACTGTAATTCTTGTTCTTTGTTGATATGAACCTGCAACCAGTCAAAATCTATTGAGCAGTCAGTACTGTTAACAAATGGAAAGCACAATGTTCAGGGCCATACAATTTGTCCGTTGTACAGCCTACAATGCACTGTACTACAGTATCCATTCTCAGACTTTCTCCTTCCCACCTTCAACAACCTGTTTGCTCTCTGAACTGGCTTATATTGGTTGTGTCACATCATTTGAAACAGGTTAAATCAATTTTGAGTGGTTGTGTTCAATCAATGACATGTCTTCTCTATTTGTATTTGATTGTTGCCACTTGTGTTTACCAGTATGGATGACATGTGCATTAGAGTGCAGAATGTGTTTTGAGAATGAGAATGTGTTTAGAGTTTTGCTGAAAAGTCTAAGTGAGATGTGCAAATTGTGTTTTGTCATGTGAAATGGTTTAAGGTATCGACAACAGACTGCATAATTAGCTAAATTAGTCCAGGCAACTGAGAACTTTGTTCAGCCAATGGGTTTTAGTGTTTTAGCAACTGAGAACTTTGTTCAGCCAATGGGTTTTAGTGTTTTAGCAACTGAGAACTTTGTTCAGCCAATGGGTTTTAGTGTTTTAGCAATTGAGAAAAACTGTAAATCAATTAGTCACACACTTAACAGATGTTATTGCAGGTGTAGCTAAATGCTTGTTTTCCTAGCTCCAGCAGTGCAGTAATATCTAACAATTCACAACAATAAACACAAATCTAAAAGTAAAAGACTGGAATTAAAAATATATATAAATATCAGGGTGAGCAATGTCGGAGTCCAAAGTCCGGAGTGTAAAAACACTACTAGCTCTTGTCACATGTATGTGAAATTGTTTACAAGTATGAATGTTTCACCGCTTCTGCCATGTACTGGAGTCTGAGAGGCACACTGTATCTTCATACTCTTGCCAATTCATCTAACTGTCACAAATATACCCATTTAGATCAGAGAAATTGTTGAAGAGTAATGGGACTTCATCACCCTCCAATGAGACATGGAATATGAGACATTGAAAACCATTGCACATAGGGCAGCAGCCTCTAAGGTGCAGGGTTGAGTAACTGGGCGGTAGCCTGCGAGTGACAATGACTAAGTTCCCGGGCAGGGTACTGGGTGGAGGCTGGCTAGTGATGGCTATTTAACAGTTTGATGGCCTTGCGATAGAAGCTGTTTTTCAGTCTCTTGGCCCCAGCTTTGATGTACCTGTACTGACCCTGTCTTCTGGATGATAGCGGAGTGAACAGGCTGTGGCTCGGGTGGTTGATATGCTGGCGTTCCTGTGACATCGGATGCTGTAGGTGTCCTGGAGGGCAGGCAGTGTGCCCCTGGTGATGGCGATTGCGTGGCGATTGCGTCGTCTGTGGATTTGTTGGCGCAGTATGGAAATTTATGTAGATCTAGAGTGTCAGGTAAATTGGAGGTGATATGATTCCTAACTAGTCTCTCAAAGCACTTCATGATGACAGAAGTCATTTAGTTCAGTTACCTTTTCTGTCTTGGCTACAGGAACAATGGTGGACATCTTGAAGCAAGCAGGGGCAGCAGACTGGGACAGGGAGAGATGTAATATGTCCGTAAACACTCCAGCCAGCTGGTCTGCGGCATGCTCTGAGGACATAGGGAGGCCGTCTGCTTTGCGAGGTTTAACACACGTAAAGAATTAAATAATGTTAATTGGGGAACCAATAAAACTACTGAAGCCGGTCATGTTTGAACCAATCATTACCCCAGATCATAGAGTTCGTTCTCGTACCAGTAACTAACAACACAAATATGGCACCTGAAACACCTCTGTTAGAGGGACGGCGTAGGCAAACACAAACTGGTGTGAGTGGGGATGCTGCCAGATAATGGCTAGAGTATGAGTGTGTGTGTTGTAAAGAGATGGTGTCGATACAGAACAAAATACCAGCGGATGGTGGCTGTATTACATTCAATCAGAGGTTTCTGTCTGTTTGTCTGGATGGTGGCTGTATTACATTCAATCAGAGGTTCCTGTCTGTTTGTCTGGATGGTGGCTGTATTACATTCAATCAGAGGTTCCTGTCTGTTTGTCTGGATGGTGGCTGTATTACATTCAATCAGAGGTTCCTGTCTGTTTGTCTGGATGATGGCTGTATTACATTCAATCAGAGGTTCCTGTCTGTTTGTCTGGATGGTGGCTGTATAACATTCAATCAGAGGTTCCTTACTGTTTGTCTGGATGGTGGCTGTATTACATTCAATCAGAGGTTCCTGTCTGTTTGTCTGGATGGTGGCTGTATTACATTCAATCAGAGGTTCCTGTCTGTTTGTCTGGATGGTGGCTGTATTACATTCAATCAGAGGTTCCTGTCTGTTTGTCTGGATGGTGGCTGTATTAATCAAATCAAATCAAATTTTATTTGTCACATACACATGGTTAGCAGATGTTAATGCGAGTGTAGCGAAATGCTTGTGCTTCTAGTTCCGACAATGCAGTAATAACAAGTAATCTAACTAAAAATTCCAAAACTACTGTCTTGTACACAGTGTAAGGGGATAAAGAATATGTACATAAGGATATATGAATGAGTGATGGTACAGAGCAGCATAGGCAAGATACAGTAGATGGTATTGAGTACAGTATATACATATGAGATGAGTATGTAAACAAAGTGGCATAGTTAAAGTGGCTAGTGATACATATATTACATAAGGATACAGTCGATGATATAGAGTACAGTATATACGTATGCATATGAGATGAATAATGTAGGGTAAGTAACATTATATAAGGTAGCATTGTTTAAAGTGGCTAGTGATATATTTACATCATTTCCCATCAATTCCCATTGTTAAAGTGGCTGGAGTTGAGTCAGTGTCAGTGTGTTGGCAGCAGCCACTCAATGTTAGTGGTGGCTGTTTAACAGTCTGATGGCCTTTATAGAAGCTGTTTTTCAGTCTCTCGGTCCCAGCTTTGATGCACCTGTACTGACCTCGCCTTCTGGATGATAGCGGGGTGAACAGGCAGTGGCTCGGGTGGTTGATGTCCTTGATGATCTTTATGGCCTTCCTGTGACATTGGGTGGTGTAGGTGTCCTGGAGGGCAGGTAGTTTGCCCCCAGTGATGCGTTGTGCAGACCTCACTACCCTCTGGAGAGCCTTACGGTTGAGGGCGGAGCAGTTGCCGTACCAGGCGGTGATACAGCCCGCCAGGATGCTCTCAATTGTGCATCTGTAGAAGTTTGTGAGTGCTTTTGGTGACAAGCCGAATTTCTTCAGCCTCCTGAGGTTGAAGAGGCGCTGCTGCGCCTTCTTTACGATGCTGTCTGTGTGAGTGGACCAATTCAGTTTGTCTGTGATGTGTATGCCGAGGAACTTAAAACTTGCTACCCTCTCCACTACTGTTCCATCGATGTGGATAGGGGGGTGTTCCCTCTGCTGTTTCCTGAAGTCCACAATCATCTCCTTAGTTTTGTTGACGTTGAGTGTGAGGTTATTTTCCTGACACCACACTCCGAGGGCCCTCACCTCCTCCCTGTAGGCCGTCTCGTCGTTGATGGTAATCAAGCCTACCACTGTTGTGTCGTCCGCAAACTTGATGATTGAGTTGGAGGCGTGCGTGGCCACGCAGTCGTGGGTGAACAGGGAGTACAGGAGAGGGCTCAGAACGCACCCTTGTGGGGCCCCAGGCCCCAGTGTTGAGGATCAGCGGGGAGGAGATGTTGTTGCCTACCCTCACCACCTGGGGGCGGCCCGTCAGGAAGTCCAGTACCCAGTTGCACAGGGCGGGGTCGAGACCCAGGGTCTCGAGCTTGATGACGAGCTTGGAGGGTACTATGGTGTTGAATGCCGAGCTGTAGTCGATGAACAGCATTCTCACATAGGTATTCCTCTTGTCCAGATGGGTTAGGGCAGTGTGCAGTGTGGTTGAGATTGCATCATCTGTGGACCTATTTGGGCGGTAAGCAAATTGGAGTGGGTCTAGGGTGTCAGGTAGGGTGGAGGTGATATGGTCCTTGACTAGTCTCGCAAAGCACTTCATGATGACGGAAGTGAGTGCTACGGGGCGGTAGTCGTTTAGCTCAGTTACCTTAGCTTTCTTGGGAACAGGAACAATGGTGGCCCTCTTGAAGCATGTGGGTCTACAATGCGGTCTACATTTGATTGTGAGGAATTCTAAATCAGGTGAACAGAAGGATTTGAGTTCCTGTATGTTTCTTTCATCACACCATGTCACGTTAGCCATAAGGCATACGCCCCCGCCCCTCTTCTTACCAGAAAGATGTTTGTTTCTGTCTGCGCGATGCGTGGAGAAACCCGTTGGCTGCACCGCCTCGGATAGCGTCTCTCCAGTGAGCCACGTTTCCGTGAAGCAAAGAACGTTACAGTCTCTGATGTCCCTCTGGAATGCTACCCTTGCTCAGGATTTCATCAACCTTGTTGTCAAGAGACTGGACATTGGCAAGAAGAATGCTAGGGAGTGGTGCACGGTGTGCCCGTCTCCGGAGTCTGACCAGAAGACCGCCTCGTTTCCCTCTTTTTCGGAGTCGTTTTTTTGGGTTGCTGCATGGGATCCGCTCCGTTGTCCTGTTTGTAAGGCAGAACACAGGATCCGCGTCGCGAAAAACATATTCTTGGTCGTACTGATGGTGAGTTGACGCTGATCTTATATTCAGTAGTTCTTGTCGACTGTATGTAATGAAACCTAAGATGACCTGGGGTACTAATGTAAGAAATAACACGTAAAAAAAAAAATAAATAAAAATGTCTGTCGGCGCCGGAAGTCTGGAGTACCTGGTACCTCAGCACATTCAATCAGAGGTTCCTGTCTGTTTGTCTGGATGGTGGCTGTATTACATTCAATCAGAGGTTCCTGTCTGTTTGTCTGGATGGTGGCTGTATTACATTCAATCAGAGGTTCCTGTCTGTTTGTCTGGATGGTGGCTGTATTACATTCAATCAGAGGTTTCTGTCTGTTTGTCTGGATGGTGGCTGTATTACATTCAATCAGAGGTTCCTGTCTGTTTGTCTGGATGGTGGCTGTATTACATTCAATCAGAGGTTCTTGTCTGTTTGTCTGGATGGTGGCTGTATTACATTCAATCAGAGGTTCCTGTCTGTTTGTCGGGAGGGTGGCTGTATTACATTCAATCAGAGGTTCCTGTCTGTTTGTCTGGATGGTGGCTGTATTACATTCAATCAGAGGTTCCTGTCTGTTTGTCTGGATGGTGGCTGTATTACATTCAATCAGAGGTTCCTGTCTGTTTGTCTGGATGGTGGCTGTATTACATTCAATCAGAGGTTCCTGTCTGTTTGTCGGGAGGGTGGCTGTATTACATTCAATCAGAGGTTCCTGTCTGTTTGTTTGGATGGTGGCTGTATTACATTCAATCAGAGGTTCCTGTCTGTTTGTCTGGATGGTGGCTGTATTACATTCAATCAGAGGTTCCTGTCTGTTTGTCTGGATGGTGGCTGTATTACATTCAATCAGAGGTTCTTGTCTGTTTGTCTGGATGGTGGCTGTATTACATTCAATCAGAGGTTCCTGTCTGTTTGTCGGGATGGTGGCTGTATTACATTCAATCAGAGGTTCCTGTCTGTTTGTCTGGAGGGTGGCTGTATTACATTCAATCAGAGGTTTCTGTCTTTTTGTCTGGATGGTGGCTGTATTACATTCAATCAGAGGTTCCTGTCTGTTTGTCTGGCGATGTATTTATTGGACAGGTCACTGATGAAGGACTTCCTGGCAGAAGAGGTTAATCAACCACTCAGCAACCGATATGTCAGTTAAATAATTTGTGAAATTTAGCTTGGTTGTAAATTGTATAAGGTTAATATCAGTAGTGTGTAGGTGCTCAATTTATATATCAAATCCAATCCAATCAAATTGGAATTTGTCACATGCGCTGAATACAACAGGTGTAGAAATGCTTACTTACAAGCCCTTAACCAACAATGCAGTTTTAAGAAAATACCTAAAATATCATCAGTATCCTATACCAATGTTTACCACCAGCGCTGTTTGGCTTGTTGGTAACATATTTACCTTTTAGATTAGACGACCGGAGTTGGAATCGCAGACAGCATCATGATTCATGAAATCTCATTCTAACCAATAATGGGACGTGCTCATTATAAATACATGGTGATTTAGTTTTGCTTTTAGACTAACTTTTATTATGATTTAGTTTGCGGAGCATACAGGCCGACAGCTTATCGCTAGTTCACCCGATGGCCACATGGGAGGACGAGGTGTACAGTGTCTCATCCCTGCGTGTAACGGCTGACCTCTTCACCTGAGGAAGAGTAGGAAGGATCGGACCAATATGCAACGTGGTAAGTGTCCATGTTCATATTTATTATAACTCAGAACACTAAGACCAAAATAACAAAAATAGAACAACACAAAACAGTTCTGTCTGGTACAGAGACAGAAAACAACTACCCACAACCCATAGTGGGAAAACAGGCTGCCTAAGTATGGTTCTCAATCAGAGACAACGATTGCCAGCTGCCTCTGATTGGGAACCATACCAGGCCAAACACATAGAATTACAAAACCTAGACTACAAAATATAGAATGCCCACCCCAACTCACGCCCTGACTAAACTAAAACAGAGACATAAAAAAGGAACTAAGGTCAGGACGTGACACTGCATATTTCATTTCTTTCATAAGGCACGCATAGCCAGAAGCAAAGGCATTGAATAAAAGTTTGAATAAAACCAGTTAATTTAGTAAATCTAGTCTAGCCTAAGACATAGGCCTTATGTAAAAATAGTATTAGTTATCTTGTCCACTATAACAACAGGTTCAAGCGTAAACAGATAAACTTGCTTTGAAGATACTAGTTTCAGGGCACACCAATGCCGTGTCTCTGTCGCTAGAAAAGTGAGTTCAACTAGCTTTGGCTGCCATCTATTGGAAAGGAATGGTTACTACAATGGGCAGCTAGTTGGGAGTCAAAGTAGACTTTAATAATATATGCCATTTAGCTGATTCCTTTATCCGAAGCGATATCATGGAGGTTCAGTCCTTTTAGCTCTGTCTATGAATTTGAGAGTGGTTACATTTCCCCAGCCCTCAGCTTTTTACCCAAAGAGGAGCAGGGAGAGACTTTGCTATTGTTTCTACTGCTGATTGCCACTTTAAGGTGAAGATTTAATACACACCAAAATATGTTACAGATACTATAAAAATGTCCCATCACTCAGACAGTGAATACACAGCATCCAGCACAGAAAACAATCAATCAACCAATCAATCAAATGTATTTTACAAAAGCCCTTTTTTTATCATCAAAATAATAACCATAGTGGTTATAGAGGGTGCAACAGTTCAACACCTCAGTTGGCTTTTCATAGCTAGAGGTTGAGAGAGAGAGAGTCGAAACAGTAGAACCGGGACACGGTAGCAAATCCAGCTCTTTAGTGCTGGTTCCGGTAGACCGCTTCTCCACCGCAGCACAGGAAACACTCTGGCACCCAGGGGTCAGTTTGGCTGTACTAACTGTTCTTTCCTGTTGGTTGAAAACAATTAAGACATCTATTAGGCTATAGTTATATTCAATAATCACTGCAGATACTGGAAATGAACAATAGCCTTAGAAATAACATGGATTTGCATGTACCTCTTTTGCCTCCTGAACAGTCTCCTCCAGGATGAAAACATTTTCAGGGATGAAGATGTCATCCTGAAAACAAACAAACAAACGTTTTGTTAATATATCAGTTGGCATTAACAAGCTACCTGTCTTGTGAGCTTTATCCACACACACACACACACACACACACACACACACACACACACACACACACACACACACAGTAAATGAGGTGGAGTTAACAAAACATTACAAAACAAATCTGTCAACAAAGTGTATTCCAGTACTTGACTATCTGAGGTGGAAGCTAGCTACTACAGTAACTAACGTTACCTAATAACAGAGGTACACGGATAAACTGTTGCAATTTTAGTTGCAGTTGAGTTGCTTGCTAACGTTATTTGCTGGGGGGGGGGTGTTACACAAAAAAACTTCAGACGCAATTAGCTAGTTACCTTCAATTAGAGTTGCAACAAAGTTGTCCTGTGTCTAACGCTAGCCTAGTCAACCACATGACCGGTTAACGTCAGGCGCAAGCGGAGGGCGTCAACGTAGTCCGATGACTGCTTTCCATTCGGAAACTCCCGGTTGCCACATCGAAAGTGCCCTTCATTGCGAAGTCTGCCTCCGTGAAGAGCTGTCTGCAGATCCTGCTAGCTCAAGCAAGTCCTTCCTCTTCATGGTATGGAGCCACTTCTACAAAAGTTGTGGGTCCTTGGGCAGTCGATGGTAGTTTACCAAGGGATTTTTTTGGAGCCAATTCATACAGCCTGGCACCATACAGTTCATGTTTGAATTACTACTTGTGGTTGCCATCTTCATTCACTCTCTGCGTGAAAACTCAATAACACAGACAATTTGCTGACTTCGGCCAATGACGCACTGGCGTCAGTCGTTACTATTGCAATTTAAAATGGCTCTGAACATAGCTCAAATAAACGCTTTCGGCAATCAAAATACTAAATATAGAGGTTTTTTATGTTAAATGCACATGTTTAGTATTAGTGGATGGAATACATCTCTTAGTTCCACTTCCTAAATGGTTTCCATTCCCCTTTAAATATCTGACTCATGTCGGCCATGGAGAACGAGAGCCCACAGTCCTCGGGAGCGGCCCAAGTTGATGGCACTGTGTTATCCTCAAGCAGGCAAAGAAGGTGTTTAGCTTGTCCGGGAGCAGGAGGTCGGTGTCCGCGACGTGGCTGGTTTTCCCTTTGTAATCCGTACATCTCGTGTCTGAGCTGTTGAAATGCGACTCCACTTTGAAGAGATGAAAAGATTCCTATCCATGTCTGTGACATTTCGTCTTGTAACCTTTTTATAATGCATGCTTAAAGAAAAATGTATTCTAATATTGAAATAGTAGACACAGTATAGAGTAACCGTGCTTCTACACCTGCATTGCTTGCTGTTTGGGGTTTTAGGCTGGGTTTCTGTACAGCACTTTGAGATATCAGCTGATGTACGAAGGGCTATATAAATACATTAGATTTGATTTAACCTCTGAGGTGACTTACTTTTTATACAGCTATGACGGACGCAGTAGCCTATACGGAGTGCCTTTCTCACAAAAGACCTGGTCAAAAGTAGTGCACTATGCATGCATCTGGAGGTGGGAAGTGTAGGGAGCGAGGCTATTTGCCACACTTATCAATCTAAATGTACACACATACTTACATATCTCAGTATCCTTTACTAGGACCTAGTGTTGAAATAGTAATTATTATTAAAGGATACTGAGATATGTAAGTATGTGTGTAATAATTATACAACATAACACGTCTTATGGTGACATACAGCATCACCACACGATGAGTGGAGTCAGTCAACTGCCTTCCTGTGTGTCTGTCTGTCTTTTTGTCTGGCTATCTGTTTGTCTCTTTGTCTGGCTGGCTGACAGTCTGTCTGGATGTTTGTCTGGCTGGCTGGCTTTCTGTTTGTCTGTCTGGCTGCCTGTCTGTTTGTCTGGCTGGCTGGCAGTCTGGCTAGCTGGCAGTCTGGCTGGCTGTCTGGCTGGCTGTTTGTCTGGCTGTCTGGCTGGCTAGTGTAAAAGCTGTCAGAGCAGGATGTCATTTTGTCTCTCACCTTCTCTGTGAACATGAAGTACTGTCGACTCGCTCTTAGAGGAAAAAGCCATGGGGTGCAGATAGAAACAACTCAATCACACCTTTACATCCACCGATTGCATTGAACAATGTTCGAGGCCTGGTAGAGAGAGAGAGAGAGAGAGAGAGAGAGAGAGAGAGAGAGAGAGAGAGAGAGAGAACGAGAAAGCTAGACAGAGAGAGGACGAGAATGAGAATGAGAGAGCTAGACAGACAGAGGGAGGGAGAGAGAGAGAGAGCGAGAGAGAGAGAGAGAGAACGAGAAAGCTAGACAGAGAGAGAGAGAACGAGAATGAGAATGAGAGAGCTAGACAGAGAGAGAATGAGAGCGCTAGACAGAGAGAGAGAGAGAGAGAATGAGAATGAGAGAGCTAGACAGACAGAGGGAGGGAGAGAGAGAGAGAGAGAATGAGAATGAGAGAGAGTGAGTGAGAGAGAGAGAGCTAGAGAGAGAGAGAGAGAGCTAGACAGAGAGAGAAAGAGAGAGAGAGAGAGAGAGAGAGCGAGAGCTAGACAGAGCGAGAGAGAGAGAGCGAGAGAGCGAGCTAGACAGAGAGAGAGCTAGACAGAGAGAGAGAGAGAGAGAGTAGACAGAGCGAGAGAGAGAGAGAGAGAGAGAGAGAGAGAAAGAGAGAGAAAATCATCTTATATTTCTGTGCTTTAGATCTGGTCTCTCATTCAATCCCTGCATTTGTAACATCTTGTGAGGATGCTTTAATCTCTATTCTTCAGAAAGGAAACCATGTGACTTTGACAAGAGCTGTATGGATTTGAGGCCCTTTGTTACATAATTTTAACAATTTTCAGACTTCTGCTATCATGTTCTAGTCAAGTGTACCATACATCGAATCTGTCTGTCTCTCTCTCACTCTCTGTCTGTCTCGCTCTCTCTTTCTGTCTCTCTCTCTGTCTCTCTCTCTGCCTGCCTGCCTCCCTCCCTCCCTCCCTCCTTCCCACGCACCCAACTCAGTGGTTGAGACAGCTCTTTCCTTCCTTCCTGAGTTGGCTTAAGGTCAGTCATTCATATAAACCTCTCTAACCTAGTTAAGGACAGGAGACCCATCAGGATCAATCAACAACAGAGCTAGAGTCCTCATCTCCACTCCCCTGTGTCTTGTTCCTTCTCTCCCTCTCACCCCTTTACTTTGGTCCATCTGCCACACTGTCTGCCCAGTTATTACTTGTGGAGCCACTATGATGATTTTAGTGACACAGCTGTCGCCAAGTAGAAGACAGGGAAAAGAGAGTTGTTAATTTTAGTGAGGAAAGGTTTCTCTTTTAAACTTTTACTCAAGTAATATTTTACTGGTTGACTTTCACTTTCTATTAAGGTATCTATACTTTTACTCGAGTATGACAAGTGGGTATTTTTTCTACCACTGTGTAGTCAAAGCTGTAGTTATGATGAGAGAACGTGCTTTTGTTCTAGTGATTATTTCTGTTCTGAAAAATGTTAAGGCAAACACCTTTGTGAATGCTTTATTCCTGGCTACGACTGCTCTAGGTGGTATTATAGAAATAACTCATTCATCCTTCTCTCCCTTCTCTCTCTTTATCGCTCATCTTTCCTCATTTTCATGGACATCCCCCTCTACAATTCCCATCTACAATCCCCCTCTAAATCCCACTATAAATCCCCCTCAACATATACCACGGCTTTCGACAAATCAGCATTCAGATCTCAAACCACCCAGTTTATACCACGGGTATGACAAAACATTTATTTTAACTGCTCTAACTACCTTAGTGAACAGTTTATAATGGCAATAAGGCACCCCGGGGGTTTGTGATATATGGCCAAGGGCTGTATCCAGGCACTTTGAATTGCGTCATGCATAAGAACCGCCCTTAGTCAAGGTACTTTGGCAATACACCACACCTCTCATACCGTAATGCTATTATATACAGGGTCTGAGGCAATATGCCTTTGGCCTAAAGAGCAGGATCCCAGAATTCACAAAATACATCAGAAGTACAGACACTGTCATCCTGCAAGAAACATGGTATTAAGGAGATGGACCCACTGGTTGCCCTCTAGGTTACAGAGAGCTGGTAGTCCCATCCACCAAACTACCAGGTTATACACAGGGAAGAGACTCAAGGGGTATGATAATTTGATACAGATCAGACTTAACCCACTCCATTGAATTGATCAAAACAGGAACATTTTACATTAGGCTAGAAATATATGTGTATTTTTTTACATTGAAAAATCTATTCCTGTGTGCTATCTATATCCCCACACTAGAATCCCCATACTTTAATGAAGACAGCTTCTCCATCCTAGGAGGGGAGATCAACCATTTCCAGGCCCAGGGACATGTAGTAGTCTGTGGTGACGTAAATACCAGAACTGAACAAGAATCTGTAATCCTTAGCGCAAAGGGGGACAAACACCTAGCTGGACGTTACATAATTTCCTCCCAAATATGACCCCTTAGACACAACTATGACAAAACAACCAACAAAAATGGGTCACAACTCTGGCGGCTGGGTATGCAACAGTAGCGGTCGGTACCATTAAAGAGGAGCAAAGATGATAAAAATGTCTTATTTGTATTACAGCGTTGAAGGACATCCCACCCTGACAAGCTGCAGATGTAAAAAACTTGTTGTGAACCTCCCGGTCACCAGGATAATCACCATATCCCAGGAAATTATTTGTTCCGTTTGCTTCCGTTTCAGAAACGTTTTTCAACGGAATCGACGGAATGAATACACCACTGATCACACCCAAACACAGTTCACTTTCATAGCAGCCACATACAAACATCATGATCCTTTTGATCGTTGGATAATTTCTTCTCACATTTACGCGCTATCCTCCTCTCACCTTTTCCCTTCCCTTGTCGCACAACGCATCAGTTGTCTGTGACCAGGCGAGAAAAAAAATCCAAACCAAACTTCCATATCATAGCCACTAACTGCTACAGACAGCCTACATCGTTGTTAACCATATCAGCTAACATAAAAGTTAACATAGCTACTGTAGCTAATGCTTTAGTAAACCCACTACAATCATGTATCAGGTATGAAGGTAAGACCCAGATGCAGACAACGTCAAATCAACAAACAGGCAATAGACAGGTCAATGCAGGCAGGCTCAGGTCAGGGAGAGGCAGGGTGGTCAGGCAGGTGGGCTCAGGGTCAGGGACAGGCAGGGTGGTCAGGCAGGTGGGCTCAAGGTCAGGGACAGGCAGAGTGTTCAGGCAGGTGGGCTCAGGGTCAGGGACAGCCAGAGTGGTCAGGCAGGTGGGCTCAGGGTCAGGGACAGGCAGAGTGGTCAGGCAGGTGGGCTCAGGGTCAGGGACAGGCAGAGTGGTCAGGCAGGTGGGCTCAGGGTCAGGGACAGACAGAGTGGTCAGGCAGGTAGGCTCAGGGTCAGGGACAGGCAGAGTGGTCAGGCAGGTGGGCTCAGGGTCAGGGACAGACAGAGTGGTCAGGCAGGTGGGCTCAGAGTCAGGAACAGACAGTGGTCAGGCAGGCGGGCTCAGAGTCAGGATAGGCAAGGGTCAAAACCAGGAGGGTGCGAAAAAGTGAGACTGGGAAAATCAAGAGCTGAGACAGAAAAACGCTGGTTGACAAACAAGAGGAACTGGCAACAGACACACAGCGAACACAGGTATAAATACACAGGGGATAATAGGGAAGATGGGCGACACCTGGAGGAGGGTTGAGACAATCACAAAGACAGGTGAAACAGATCAGGGTGTGACATCTTGCAGTACAGTCAGAAAGCAGTTTAGCAGTTACACAGCCCCGGTGGCAATAAATTAATAAACTTTAGTGAATGTATCTCAACTGCAGCCACACACATCAAACTCTTTTCTTTTATGTAGCTTAATAACACATGATGGATGTATGATATCATGCATGCCTATATGATATCATGCATGCTAGCTTACCTGTCATGTCTACAATGATGGAGCTGGAGACTAGAGGTCGACCGATTATGATTTTTCAACGCCGATACCGATACCGATTATTGGAGGACAAAAGAAGCCGATGCCGATTAATCAGCCAATTAAAATGTTTATTGATGTATATACAGTATATATATATATACAATGCTCCAAAAAATAAAGGGAACACTAAAATAACACATCCTAGATCTGAATGAATGAAATATTCTTATTAAATACTTTTTTCTTTACATAGTTGAATGTGCTGAAAGCAAAATCACACAAAAATGATCAATGTAAATCAAATGTATCAACTCATGGAGGTCTGGATTTGGAGTCACACTCAAAATTAAAGTGGAAAACCACACTACAGGCTGATCCAACTTCGATATAATGTCCTTAAAACAAGTCAAAATGAGGCTCATTAGTGTTTGTGGCCTCCACGTGCCTGTATGACCTCCCTACAACGCCTGGGCATGCTCCTGATGAGGTGGCGGATGGTCTCCTGAGGGATCTCCTCCCAGACCAACTCCTGGACAGTCTGTGGTGCAACGTAGCGTTGGTGGATGGAGCGAGACATCATGTCCCAGATGTGCTGAATTGGATTCAGGTCTGGGGAACGGGCGGGCCAGTCCATAGCATCAATGCCTTCCTCTTGCAGGGTCTGCTGATACACTCTAGCCACATGAGGTCTGACATTGCCTTACATTTGGAGGAACCCACGAGGAACCCAGTGCCAACCACAGCAGCTTATGATCTCACAAGGCGTCTGAGGATCTCATCTCGGTACCTAATGGCAGTCAGGCTACCTCTGGCGAGCAAATGGAGGGCTGTGCGGCCCCCCAAAGAAATGCCACCCCACACCATGACTGACCCACTGCCAAACCGGTCATGCTGGAGGATGTTGCAGGCAGCAGAACGTTCTCCACGGCGTCTCCAGACTCTGTCACGTCTGTCACGTGCTCAGTGTGAACCTGCTTTCATCTGTGAAGAGCACAGGGCGCCAGTGGCGAATTTGCCAATCTTGGTGTTCTCTGGCAAATGCCAAATGTCCTGCACGGTGTTTGGCTGTAAGCACAACCCCCACCTGTGGACGTCGGGCCCTTATACCACCCTCATGGAGTCTGTTTATGACCGTTTGAGCAGACACATGCACATTTGTGGCCTGCTGGAGGTCATTTTTCAGGGCTCTGGCAGTGCTCCTCCTGCTCCTCCTTGCACAAAGGCGGAGGTAGCGGTCCTGCTGCTGGGTTGTTGCCCTCCTACGGCCTCCTCCACGTCTCCTGATGTACTGGCCTGTCTCCTGGTTGCGCCTCTGTGCTCTGGACACTACGCTGACAGACACAGCAAACCTTCTTGCTACAGCTCGCATTGATGTCCCATCCTGGATGAGCTGCACTACCTGAGCCACTTGTGTGGGTTGTAGACTCCATCTCATGCTACCACTAGAGTGAAAGCACCGCCAGCATTCAAAGTGACCAAAACATCAGCCAGGAAGCATAGGAACTGAGAAGTGGTCTGTGGTCCCTACCTGCAGAACCACTCCTTTATTGGGGGTATCTTGCTAATTGCCTATAATTTCCACCTGTTATTTATTCCATTTGCACAACAGCATGTGCAATTTATTGTCAATCAGTGTTGCTTCCTAAGTGGACAGTTTGATTCCACAGAAGTGTGATTGATTTGGAGTTACATTGTGTTTTTTTAAGTGTTCCCTTAATTTTTTTGAGCAGTGTATATACACACACACCCACACACATTTTTTGTAATAATGACAATGGCAACAATACTGAATAAACAATGAACACTTATTTTAACTTAATATAATGCATATTATGGGATTTTGGATGGGTGTTCTGAAGGTGATTCCACATGGTTGTATCTTTTTATTTAGCCGTTGCTGACCACATGCTTACATCTTTATCACAAATAAGACACCTTACTTTCCCTGGTGCCAATTCCATGTAATAGTCCCACACTGGTGCTCTGCTTTTCTCTGCCATCTGTAAAACACACACACAGCTCTGAAGTGACAATGATACTGAAGAGTCAGCTTAGGAGACAAATACTCTCAACTGTTTGAATAAAAATAGAGTTTAAGTTACCTGTGATGAATGTTGAAAACAGAAACTGTCATTTAAAAATGCAGGAAATCCTATTTTAATAATGGGCATGGTAAGAATTGACTACCAAAGTGCGAGACATAATTCCCATGACACCTTCTAGCAAAATCTCAAAAGGGGTTCCTTCATTCATTTATTCCATGGGATATTTTTTAGATTCACTTAAAATAAGGTCTGTGTTTCGTGTAGGCTTACACCACCTTGACAATTTTAAAACGGTGTAGATATCCATAGGACAATGTAACTGATCAATATTGGCTAAATATAAGCGAAGATCATTTTTTTTGTAGAGTGGATTTATGAAAATATTTTGACAAACGTTACCTAGTGAGATTTACACGGGTATCAAAACGCAGAGGTGGTTTAAACACGAAACACAGACCTTATCTGAAGTAGATCAAGACATTCTCTATGGAAGTCATGAACAGAGGCGGTTTAAGTACGAAACACAGACCTTATTGAAGTAGATCAAGACATTCTGTATGGAAGACATGAACAGAGGCCGTTTATTAAGCCTGCACGAAACACAGACCTTATTTGAAGTAGATCAAGACGTTCTGTATGGAAGACATGAACAGAGGCGGTTTAAGCCTGCATGAAACACAGACCTTATCTGAAGTAGATCAAGACATTCTGTATGGAAGACATGAACAGAGGCGGTTTAAGTACGAAACACAGACCTTATTGAAGTAGATCAAGACATTCTGTATGGAAGACATGAACAGAGGCCGTTTATTAAGCCTGCACGAAACACAGACCTTATTGGAAGTAGATCAAGACATTCTCTATGGAAGACATGGATGGACATAACGAAGGAACCCCTTTCAAGTACAGCAGCAAGTTATTACAGGATTTATAACGCGTCGACTATTTCTCTCTAAACCATATACCTTTGACTATTACGAGCCTGCTGCTGCCTACCACCCCTCAGTCAAATATCAAATCATAGATTTAACTATAATAAACACACAGAAATACGAGCCTTGGGTCAAATCCGGAAACTTTCACCTTGAAAACAAGACGTTTATTCCGTTCCGTATTTTATCTAACGGGTCCATGAGTCTAAATATTCCTGTTACATTGTACAACCTTCAATGTTGTGTCATAATTACGTAAAATTCTGGCTAATTAGTTCGCAAAGAGCCAGGCGGCTCAAACTGTTGCATATACCCTGACTCTGCGAGCTAAATATGCAGGTTTAAAAATATATACTTGTGTATTGATTTTAAGAAAGCCATTGATGTTTATGGTTAAGTACACGTTGGAGCAACGACAGTCGTTGTTTGATTGTTTTTTATAAGATAAGTTTAATGCTAGCTAATAACTGACCTTGGTTTACTGCATTTGCGTAACAGGCAGGCTCCTCGTGGAGTGCAATGTAATCAGGTGGTTAGAGAGTTGGACTAGTTAACTGTAAGATTGCAAGATTGGATCCTCCGAGCTGACAAGGTAAAAATCTGTTGTTCTGCCTCGTTCAAAATAAGAATGTGTTCTTAACTGACTTGCCAAGATAAATAAAGGTGTATTTTTATTTATTTAAATAAAATAAAAAATAAAAAATCTGCAAAATCGGCGCCCAAAAATACTGATTTCCGATTGTTATGAAAACTTAAAATCGGCCCTAATTAATCGGCCATTCTTTTACTGGAGACCAAGCAATATGTGAGAGGAGGACCCTATACAGTAGGATTCTGACCGGTGTCACCTTCATTCATTAACAGTTACGGAGGAGATCAATTCTGTTACTTGTTCACTTGTTGTTAGTCTCCGATATTTCAATTTTGGGATAGTTGCTCACTCTACTACAGTGGCTACAATAGGGATAGCAGGTAGCCTAGTGATTAGAGCGTTTGGCTAGTAACCGAAGGGTTGCTGGATCAAATCCCCGAGCTGACAAGGTAAAGGTGTTGTTCAACCCCTGAGCAAAGCAGTACAAAGCAGTACCGTACCTAGGGGACAGCTGGAAGGGTATGGCCCCTTTCCCTACAATGTTGCTACTGTTCCTCGGGTGCAGTGGATGTCAATATTTTTTTGGGTTTCTTCTAACATTTGTTTATTGTTTATTTTATTTGCATTGGCAATGTAAATATTTGTTTCCCATGCCAATAAAGCCCCTATGAATTGAATTGAGAGAGAAAGCTAGAGAGCGAGAGCAAAAGAGAGAGTAGAAAGAGAGAGAAAGTCATATTTGAGATAGAATGGGAGAGAGACAAATAGTAACAGAGTATGAGAGAGAGAGAGAGAGAGAGAGAGAGAGAGAGAGAGAGAGAGAGAGAGAGAGAACGACAGGGGAGGTAGAGACAGAGGCACAACTTTCTCCTTTGAGATGAACTTTCTACTGTGAGAAATATTCTTCACCAAGAGATTAATTATTCGCAGAAGGTTGCTATATCCATTCCAAATTGTATCTTTTTAAACCCTGATGAAAAACAAAAATACTCATGGGCAAAGGAGCAATGGCTCCTCTTGCAGCCAAATATGTATTTGCCTGAGGGACACTGAATAATAACATCTGCGTAGTAAGCAGTAACTTACTTATTATTAGCATTATTGTTATTATAATTATTGTTGTTGTGATTATTATTCCAAATAGTAGTGGCACGGGTAGTACAGTAAGTGTGCTGGGCTGGTAATGATAGCAATATAGTGATGGTGGTGGTAGTTGGAGTACTGGTGTAACGGTGAAGAAGACAGTTATAGTTTTAGTAAGTGGTAGGTAACGACATTAGAGGTAGAAATGCTACTAGAGTTAATGGTAGTAAGGGAAAGGGAAAGGGGGATACCTACTGTAGTCATTTGTACAACTGAATGCAATCAACTGAAATGTGTGTTCCGCATTTAACCCAACCCCTCGGATTCAGGAAGGTACGGCGGGGATGCCATAATCAACATCCACGTCTTCGGCACCCGAAGAGCTGTGGGTTAACTGCCTTGCTCAGTGGCAGAACGACAGATTTTTACATTGTCAGATCGGGGATTCGATCCAACAACCGCTCGGTTACTTGCCCAACGCTCTAACCACTAGTAGTAGGGATGGTTGTAGTATTATCGTTAATAATAATGGTGGTAGCATTGTTTATAGTATTAATAATAGTGGTGGTATCATTGTTTTTAGTATTAATAATAGTGGTGGTAGCATTGTTTTTAGCATTAATAATAGTGGTGGTAGCATTGTTTATGGTATTAACAATAGTGATGGTATTATTGTTTATAGTATTAATAATAGTGGTGGTATTATTGTTTATAGTATTATTAATAGTGGTGGTAGCATTGTTTATAGTATTAATAATAGTGGTGGTAGCATTGTTTATAGTATTAATCATAGTGGTGGTATCATTGTTTTTAGTATTAATAATAGTGGTGGTAGCATTGTTTTTAGCATTAATAGTGGTGGTAGCATTGTTTATGGTATTAACAACGGTGATGGTATTATTGTTTATAGTATTATTAATAGTTGTGGTAGCATTGTTTATGGTATTAATAATAGTGGTGGTAGCATTGTTTTTAGCATTAATAGTGGTGGTAGCATTGTTTATGGTATTAACAATAGTGATGGTATTATTGTTTATAGTATTAATAATAGTGGTGGTATTATTGTTTATAGTATTATTAATAGTGGTGGTAGCATTGTTTATAGTATTAATAATAGTGGTGGTAGCATTGTTTATGGTATTACTAATAGTGGTGGTAGCATTGTTTTTAGAATTAATAATAGTGGTGGTAGCATTGTTTATAGTATTAATAATAGTGGTGGTAGCATTGTTTATAGTATTAATAATAGTGGTGGTAGCATTGTTTTTAGCTTTAATAATAGTGGTGGTAGCATTGTTTTTAGCATTAATAATAGTGGTGGTAGCATTGTTTATGGTATTAACAATAGTGATGGTATTATTGTTTATAGTATTAATAATAGTGGTGGTATTATTGTTTATAATATTTAATTACAGTGGTGGTAGCATTGTTTTTAGCATTAATAATAGTGGTGGTAGCATTGTTTATGGTATTAACAAAAGTGATGATATTATTGTTTATATTATTATTAATAGTGGTGGTAGCATTGTTTATAGTATTAATAATAGTGGTGGTATTATTGTTTATAGTATTAATAATAGTGGTGCTAGCATTGTTTATAGTATTAATAATAGTGGTGGTAGCATTGTTTATAGTATTAATAATAGTGATGTAGCATTGTTTATGGTATTAACAATAGTGATGGTATTATTGTTTATAGTATTAATAATAGTGGTGGTAGCATTGTTTATAGTATTAATAATAGTGGTGGTAGCATTGTTTATGGTATTAACAATAGTGATGGTATTATTGTTTATAGAATTAATAATAGTGGTGGTATTATTGTTTATAGTATTAATAATAGTGGTGGTAGCATTGTTTATAGTATTATTAATAGTGGTGGTAGCATTGTTTATAGTATTAATAATAGTGGTGGTATTATTGTTTATAGTATTAATAATAGTGGTGCTAGCATTGTTTATAGTATTAATAATAGTGGTGGTAGCATTGTTTATAGTATTAATAATAGTGATGGTAGCATTGTTTATGGTATTAACAATAGTGATGGTATTATTGTTTATAGTATTAATAATAGTGGTGGTAGCATTGTTTATAGTATTAATAATAGTGGTGGTAGCATTGTTTATGGTATTAACAATAGTGATGGTATTATTGTTTATAGAATTAATAATAGTGGTGGTATTATTGTTTATAGTATTAATAATAGTGGTGGTAGCATTGTTTATAGTATTAATAATAGTGGTGGTAGCATTGTTTATAGTATTAATAATAGTGGTGGTAGCATTGTTTATAGTATTAATAATAGTGGTGGTAGCATTGTTTATAGTATTAATAATAGTGGTGGTATTATTGTTTATAGTATTAATAATAGTGGTGGTAGCATTGTTTATAGTATTAATAATAGTGGTGGTATCATTGTTTTTAGTATTAATAATAGTGGTGGTAGCATTGTTTATAGTATTAATAATAGTGCTGGTAGCATTGTTTTTAGCATTAATAATAGTGGTGGTAGCATTGTTTATGGTAATAACAATAGTGATGGTATTATTGTTTATATTATTATTAAGAGTGGTGGTAGCATTGTTTATAGTATTAATAATAGTGGTGGTATTATTGTTTATAGTATTAATAATAGTGGTGCTAGCATTGTTTATAGTATTAATAATAGTGGTGGTAGCATTGTTTATAGTATTAATAATAGTGATGGTAGCATTGTTTATGGTATTAACAATAGTGATGGTATTATTGTTTATAGTATTAATAATAGTGGTGGTAGCATTGTTTATAGTATTAATAATAGTGGTGGTATTATTGTTTATAGTATTAATAATAGTGGTGCTAGCATTGTTTATAGTATTAATAATAGTGGTTGTAGCATTGTTTATAGTATTAATAATAGTGGTGGTAGCATTGTTTATAGTATTAATAATAGTGGTGGTAGCATTGTTTATAGTATTAATAATAGTGGTGGTATTATTGTTTTTAGCATTAATAATAGTGGTGGTAGCATTGTTTATAGTATTAATAATAGTGGTGGTAGCATTTTTTTTTAGCATTAATAATAGTGGTGGTAGCATTGTTTATAGTATTAATAATAGTGGTGGTAGCATTGTTTATAGTATTAATAATTGTGGTGGTATTATTGTTTATAGTATTAATAATTGTGGTGGTAGCATTGTTTTTAGCATTAATAATAGTAGCATTTTCTTTTGTTTAGTCTTTTATTGTCCCTATAATTTATTATATGTTCCTATTACTATTCACAGTTACCAGTATCACTTTACTTAACTAGGCAAGTCAGTTAAGAACAAATTATTATTATTAATATAATATGATATTATATTATTATTATTATTATTATTATTATTATTATATTATTACGATATTATTATTATATTATTATATTATTATCATATTATTATTATCATATTATTAATATTATATTATTATATTATTATGATATTATTACGATATTATTATGATATTATGATATTATTATTATATTATGATATTATTATTTTATTATTATTATATTATTATTATGTTATTAATATTAACCATCTTATTATATTATTATTATTCATTATTTATTTACAATGTACATTGTTGATTTGGCAATATTAACACAATCCTTTCATGCCACTAAAAATTGAATTTCAATTTCAATGAGAGTGAGAGAGATGGAGAGTCAAGATTAAGAGAGAATGAAGGAGATAGTCACGATTATGTGAGAAAAAGAGAGATAGTATGTGTGTGAGAGAGAGAGAGAGAGAGAGGGAGAGAGGGAGAGAGGGAGAGACAAAGAGAGTGTGACAGCTGATAATGAGACCTGTAGCGTAGCATTGCGTTAGCAGCCAGCCTCCCTTCAGTAGTTCAGTTACTACAGTACCAGCAAGATCCCCCACTGAGAGAGGGCTAATCACATATTACCCTCAGCAAATTATATTTTTTATGAGATAAGTTATGTTTAATGGGTAGCTAAAGGGAGCCCACAGACTGAGGCACTTTGCAGGCTCTTATGGGATGAGATGAGATCCAGTGAATAGTGAATGTCCTGCAATTGCAAAGTCACAGTGGTGTGAAACTAGCACTTCTAAGGGTCAAATCGTGGTCAGGTTTTATATGAGAAGATTTAGCGTACTTTAACAACTGACAGCACACATGATCAATGGACTGTATGTCCCCATGAGGACTTTCCAAATGGTACGCCATCAAATATGGCAGCAGGTGTACCCATTTGACTGGGTCAAAATAGTTGAAAGTGTTTGAGCTGCTAACCTATTCCATTGGTTACATTGTACTGGATAAACTAAAACAAACGCAGGTCAAGTTGAACATTTTAGACATGTATTTAAGCCGGTTTGGGTACACACAAAGGAACATTGCTTTGAATGGGATTATCCATTGTACTTCTTATTCTATGGTATTCTGCCACAGGCTGAGGAAGGAGGACGTCTTTCCCACCGACGGGAATCCCAAGTGGATCGTGTGGTAGGCCAGTAGCCCAAAAGAGTGGAGACTTGAGGAACCGAGAGAACAGAGGAGGCTGGAGGAACTGAAGAGAGTCACAGAGGAGGCTGGAGGAACGGAGAGAACAGAGGAGGCTGGAGGAACTGAAGAGAGTCACAGAGGAGGCTGGAGGATCTGAAGAGAACAGAGGAGGCTGGAGGAACGGAGAGAACAGAGGAGGCTGGAGGAACTGAAGAGAGTCACAGAGGAGGCTGGAGGAACTGAAGAGAACAGAGGAGGCTGGAGGAACGGAGAGAACAGAGGAGGCTGGAGGAACTGAAGAGAGTCACAGAGGAGGCTGGAGGAACTGAAGAGAGAGTCCCAGCGGAGAAGAAGGTAATGAATTCATCATGTGCTTACAGAGCCTCTGCAGGGCAATGACTAAAATCTCTTACATCTCATACATTTAGTAAAGTTTAAAAGTGGAATAAACAACAAAGTTAGACAAATAGGTATCTGTAAGAAGGAAATATTTATGTCATTGAGTCTTTGTCTTTTTAATGTAAAACAAAATACTCCAGTACTAGATCTCTACGTTGCTTGGGGTGGAAGTTGGCCTTAGGCACATGATGCATCTAGGATCTGATCTCCGACCATAAAGGTGAAGCCATAAGCATTAGGACGTTGAACTTGTAACCGAAAGGTTGCAAGATCGAATCCCCGAGGTGACAAGGTAAAAATTTGTCATTCTGCCCCTGAACAAGACAGTTGTTCAGGGGCAGAACCATTCCCATTCACCAATCAGTCCTGAGGCTGTTTGACCTTTCCGTAACCTCACGGCTCCCAAGAGTATAATGGTGGAAAAAGTACCCAATGGTCATACTTGAGTAAAAGTAAAAGATACCTTAACAGAAAATGACTGAATATAATAAGCAATAATAATAAGCAAAAATGAAAGTCACCCAGTGAAATACTGCTTGTGTAAAAGTCTTGACAAGTATCCAAGGTAAATATAAGTGTATGAATAATTTCAGATTCGTTAAATTAAGCAAAGCAGATGGCATGATTTTCTTGTTTTTATTAAATATACAGATAGCCAGGGGTACTCTCCAACACTCAGACATCATTTAAAAACTAAGCATGTGTTTAGTGAGTCCGCTAGACCAGAGGCAGTAGGGATGACCAGGGATGTTCTCTGTTTAGTGAGTCCGCCAGACCAGAGGCAGTAGGGATGACCAGGGATGTTCTCTTGATAAGTGTGTGAATTGGACATTTTCCCTGTCCTGCTAAGCATTCAAAAGGAAGCAAGTACTTTAGAGAAAATGTATGGAGTTAAAAGTACATTATTTTCTTTCAGAATGTAGTGAAGGTAAAGTAAAAGTCGTCAAAAATATAAATAGCAAAGTAAAGTACAGATAACCCAATAAACTTTAAAGTATTTTTACTAAAGTACTTTACACCACTGCAAGAGTACCATCTTCAGATGCCTATATACAACATGAAAGACGTAGGATCAGCTTGCCATCACAACATAAATGATAAAATCTCTCACAAAACCACTAGGGGGGAAATACAAAACTGACCTTGGATCAGTCTAATGTATCCTAGTCCACATTCACCAGTCAGACTTCTGCAGCTAATTGACCCCCTAACTACCTCACAGTCCCCAAGAGTGCCATCCTCAACAGCCAATATAGCTGATCTAGGATCAGCTGGCCATCAAAAAATCAATCACAAAATCCTATCCAAAACCATGGGGGGTCACAGAAATTACATAACTTCACAGTCCCCCAGTCTCCACTCAGCCTCAGACTGCTGTATATGACCTGACACTAAGACACGTTCATTATTAAAATAGATTATTCATAAAACCTTGTCTCTGATAAAGTGAAAACACTTAACCTGGCAAGACAAAACAGATGTCCACATCTTCATATTAACATACTGGAACAGCTGGCTATCCCATACTGTTAGCTTTAAGATGCCCCTCCTGCCTCTACCCATTACTCAAACGCCACCACCTGTAATGCGTGCGTACTGGCGGCAGAGAAGTTAGGTGCAGGAGAGCAAAGGCTGTGTTACAACGGTGCAGTTTAATAATAAAAATCACAGTGAACAAAAACAATAAATAAATACAATGGGACGAAACCCTTCGCATGCCAGACTTAACGTGCACAAACTCTTACAATCAACAATACCGGACAAGGACATGTGGGGAACAGAGGGTTAAATACACAATATGTAATTGATGGGATTGAAACCAGGTGTGTGGGAAGATAGGACAAAACGAATGGAAAATTAAAGGTGGATCAGCGATGGCTAGAAGATCGATGACGTCGACCGCCGAACGTCGCCCGAAACAAGGAGAGGGACCGACTTCGGCGGAAGTCATGACAGCACCCCCCTTGACGAGTGGCTCCAGCAGCACGCCGACACCGGCCTCGGGGACGACCCGGAGGGCGAGGCGCAGGACAATCCGGACGAAGACAGTGAAACTTCTGCAGCATTGAAGGGTCCAACACGTCCTCGACCGGAACCCAGCACCTCTCCTCTGGACCATACCCCTCTCACTCCACGAGATACTGAAGGCCCCTCGCCTTGGGGCCCTCTCGATGTCCAGAGGGGGTGGAGGAACATCCCGCAAGTCAGACTCCTGGAGCGGTTAATACGGTAATCAGGTGGAAGTTGTAACCTATACCAAACCTCGTTCACTCTCCTCCGGACTTTAAATGGCCGCACAAACAGCGGACCCAGCTTCTGGCAGGGCAGGCAGAGGGGCAGGTTTCGGGTCTTGATCCTGACCCGGTCCCCCAGTGCGAACACCGGGGCCTCACTATGAACGCCAAAGATTGATCCGAATGGGCTAGCACAGGAGCCGAGGTAAACAGAGCCCTCAGGTGACTAAAAGCACTGTCCACCTCAGCTGATCACTGCAAGCGTACCGGGCTCCCCTTCAGAAGTGAGGTAATGGGAGCCGCTACCTGACCAAAACGGATAAACCTCCGGTAGTAGTTGGCAAACCTTAAGAACCGCTGCACCTCCTTTACCGTGGTGGGAGTCGGCCAATTACGCACGGCTGAAATGCGGTCACTCTCCATCTCCACCCCTGAGGTGGACATGCGATGCCCTAGGATGGAGACGGACTGCTAGAATAACAGGCATTTCTCAGCCTTGACGTACAGGTCATGCTCCAACAGGGGACCAAGCACCCTACGCACCAGAGACGCATGCTCGGCGCGTGTAGCGGAGTATATCAAAATGTCATCAATATACACCACTACACCCTGCCCTTGCAGGTCCCTGAAAATCTCATCTACAAAGGCTTGGAAGACTGATGGCACATTCATAAACCCGTACGGCATGACGAGGTACTCATAGTGCCCTGAGGTGATACTGAAAGCCGTCTTCCACTCGTCTCCCTACCGGATACACACCAGGTTGTAAGCACTCCTGAGATAGTGATTGGTGAAGAAGCGCGCCCCGTGCATTGACTCAATCGCTGTGGCTATGAGCTGTAGCGGGTAACTATACCTCACAGTGATCTGGTTCAGACCCCGATAGTCAATACACGGGCGCAGACCTCCATCCTTCTTCTTCACAAAAAATAACCTCGAGGAGACGGGTGAAGTCGAGGACCGAATGTACCCCTGAGGCAGGGATTCGGAGACATATGTTACCATAGCCTCCGTCTCCGCCCGTCACAGGGGATACACGTAACTCCTGGGAAGTGCAGCGTCTACCAGGAGATTTATCGCACGTCGATGGGGTGGTAATAGAGTCTCTTAATTTTAGAGAAGGCGAGAGCCAAATATGGCATATTCAGAGGGACTGCACATAGTGGCGACCTGGTCTGGACTCTCCACCTTAGTAGCACCAACGGAAACCCCTAAACACCTCCCCGAGCACTCTCGCGACCACCTCGTGAGAGCCCTCTGTGGCCAAGAAACAGTGGGGTTATGACAAGCTAACCAGGGTAATCCTAGCACCACGGGAATCGCAAGAGAGTCAATAAGGAAGAGATTCATTCTCTCCTTGTGACCCCCCTGCATCACCATGCCCAGAGGAGTGGTGACCTCCCTAATCAACCCTGACCCTATGGGCGACTATCTAATCAAATCAAATCAAATGTTATTTGTCACATACACATGGTTAGCAGATGTTAATGCGAGTGTAGCGAAATGCTTGTGCTTCTAGTTCCGACAATGCAGTAATAACCAACGAGTAATCTAGCTAACAATTCCAAAACTACTACCTTATACACATAAGTGTAAAGGGATAAAGAATATGTACATAAAGATATATGAATGAGTGATGGTACAGAGCGGCATAGGCAAGATGCAGTAGATGGTATCGAGTACAGTATATACATATGAGATGAGTATGTAAACAAAGTGGCATAGTTTAAAGTGGCTAGTGATACATGTATTACATAAAGATGCAGTAGATGATATAGACTACAGTATATACGTATACATATGAGATAAATAATGTAGGGTATGTAAACATTATATTAAGTAGCATTGTTTAAAGTGGCTAGTGATATAGTTTACATCAATTCCCATCAATTCCCATTATTAAAGTGGCTGGAGTTGAGTCAGTATGTTGGCAGCAGCCACTCAATGTTAGTGGTGGCTGTTTAACAGCTTTGATGCACCTGTACTGACCTCGCCTTCTGGACGATAGCGGGGTGAACAGGCAGTGGCTTGGGTGGTTGTTGTCCTTGATGATCTTTATGGCCTTCCTGTGACATCGGGTGGTGTAGGTGTCCTGGAGGGCAGGTAGTTTTCCCCCGGTGGTGCGTTGTGCAGACCTCACTACCCTCTGGAGAGCCTTACGATTGTGGGCGGAGCAGTTGCCGTACCAGGCTGTGATACAGACCGACAGGATGCTCTCGATTGTGCATCTGTAGAAGTTTGTGAGTGCTTTTGGTGACAAGCCGAATTTCTTCAGCCTCCTGAGGTTGAAGAGGCGCTGCTGCGCCTTCTTCACGATGCTGTCTGTGTGGGTGGACCAATTCAGTTTGTCTGTGATGTGTACGCCGAGGAACTTAAATCTTACTACCCTCTCCACTACTGTTCCATCGATGTGGATTGGGGGTGTTCCCTCTGCTGTTTCCTGAAGTCCACAATCATCTCCTTAGTTTTGTTGACGTTGAGTGTGAGGTTATTTTCCTGACACCACACTCTGAGGGCCCTCACCTCCTCCCTGTAGGCCGTCTCGTCGTTGTTGGTAATCAAGCCTACCGCTGTTGTGTCGCCCGCAAACTTGATGGTTGAGTTGGAGGCGTGCGTGGCCACGCAGTCGTGGGTGAACAGGGAGTACAGGAGAGGGCTCAGAACGCACCCTGGTGGGGCCCCAGTGTTGAGGATCAGCGTGGTGGAGATGTTGTTACCTACCCTCACCACCTGGGGGAGGCCAGTCAGGAAGTCCAGTACCCAGTTGCACAGGGCGGGGTCGAGACCCAGGGTCTCGAGCTTGATGACGAGTTTGGAGGGTACTATGGTGTTAAATGCTGAGCTGTAGTCGATGAACAGCATTCTCACATAGGTATTCCTCTTGTCCAGATGAGTTAGGGCAGTGTGCAGTGTGGTTGAGATTGCATCGTCTGTGGACCTATTTGGGCGGTAAGCAAATTGGAGTGGGTCTAGGGTGTCAGGTAGGGTGGAGGTGATATGGTCCTTGACTAGTCTCTCAAAGCACTTCATGATGACGGAAGTGAGTGCTACGGGGCGGTAGTCGTTTAGCTCAGTTACCTTAGCTTTCTTGGGAACAGGAACAATGGTGGCCCTCTTGAAGCATGTGGGAACAGCAGACTGGGATAGGGATTGATTGAATATGTCCGTAAACACACCAGCCAGCTGGTCTGCGCATGCTCTGAGGGCGCGGCTGGGGATGCCGTCTGGGCCTGCAGCCTTGCGAGGGTTAACACGTTTAAATGTTTTACTCATCTCGGCTGCAGTGAAGGAGAGTCCGCATGTTTTGGTTGCGGGCTGTGTCAGTGGCACTGTATTGTCCTCAAAGCGGGCGAAAAAATGTAATTTAGTCTGCCTGGGAGCAAGGCATCCAGGTCCGTGACTGGGCTGGTTTTCTTTTTGTAATCCGTGATTGACTGTAGACCCTGCCACATACTTTTGGTGTCTGAGCCGTTAAATTGCGATTCTACTTTGTCTCTATACTGACGCTTAGCTTGTTTGAAGGGAATAGCTACACTGTTTGTATTCGGTCATGTTTCCGGTCACCTTGCCCTGATTAAAAGCAGTGGTTCGCGCTTTCAGTTTCATGCGAATGCTGCCATCAATCCACGGTTTCTGGTTTGGGAATGTTTTAATCGTTGCTATGGGAACGACATCTTCAACGCACGTTCTAATGAACTCGCTCACCGAATCAGCGTATTCATCAATGTTCTTGTTTGACGCAATACGAAACATATCCCAGTCCATGTGATGGAAGCAGTCTTGGAGTGTGGAATCAGATTGGTCGGACCAGCGTTGAACAGACCTCAGCGTGGGAGCTTCTTGTTTTAGCTTTTGTCTGGAGGCAGGGATCAACAAAATGGATTTGTGGTCAGCTTTTCCGAAAGGAGGGTGGGGCAGGGCCTTATATGCATCGCGGAAGTTAGAATAGCAATGATCCAAGGTTTTACCAGCCCTGGTTGCGCAATCGATATGCTGATACAATTTAGGGAGTCTTGTTTTCAGATTAGCCTCGTTAAAATCCCCAGCTACAATGAATGCAGCCTCAGGAAATGTGGACTCCAGTTTGCAAAGAGTCAAATAAAGTTTGTTCAGAGCCATCGATGTGTCTGCTTGGGGGGGAATATATACGGCTGTGATTACAATCGAAGATAATTCCCTTGGTAGATAATACGGTCGACATTTGATTGTGAGGAATTCTAAATCAGGTGAACAGAAGGACTTGAGTTCCTGTATGTTGTTGTGACCACACCACGTCTCTTTAACCATAAAGCATATGCCCCCGCCCCTCTTCTTACCAGAAAGATGTTTGTTTCTGTCGGCGCGATGCGTGGAGAAACCAGCTTGCTGCACCGACTCCGATAGCGTCTCTCCAGTGAGCCTTGTTTCCGTGAAAGAAAGAACGTTACATTCCCTGATGTCCCTCTGGAATGCTACCCTTGCTCAGATTTCATCAACCTTGTTGTGAAGAGACTGGACATTGGCGAGTAGAATGCTAGGGAGTGGCACGCGATGTGCCGGTCTCCGGAGCCTGACCAGAAGACCGCTTCGTTTGCCTCTTTTACGACGTCGTTGTTTTGGGTCGCAGGCTGGGATCCATTCCGTTGTCCTGGGTGGAAGGCAGAACACAGGATCTGCTCCGGGAAAGTCAAATTATTGGTCGTACTGAAGGTGAGTTGACGCTGCTCTTGTATTCAGTAGTTCTTCTCGACTGTATGTAATGAAACCTAAGATGACCTGGGGTACCAATGTAAGAAATAACACGTAAAAAAAACAAAAAGCTGCAGAGTTTCCTAGGAACGCGAAGCGAGGCGGCCATCTCTGTCGGCGCCGGAAGTGTTGAACGGGGAAGGGCACAGCCACAGGAACAATGGGGATCCCTAAACTACGAGCAAACGCTCTATCAATGAAATTCCCAGCCGCGCCTGAATCGACGAGCGCCGTATTCTGGGAATGTAGGGAAAACTCAGAGAAAGTGACATACACAAACATATGTGCAACTGAGGGCTCTGGGTGAGAATGGTGCCGGCTCACCTGGGGTGATGCCAACTCAAAAATCGAATCAAATCAAATGTATTTATATAGCCCTTTGTACATCAGCTGATATCTCAAAGTGCTGTACAGAAACCCAGCCTAAAACCCCAAACAGCAAGCAATGCAGGTGTAGAAGCACGGTGGCTAGGAAAAACTCAATAGAAAGGACAAAACCTAGGAAGAAACCTAGAGAGGCTATGTGGGGTGGCCAGTCCTCTTCTGGCTGTGGCGGGTGGAGATTATAACAGAACATGGCCAAGATGTTCAAATGTTCATAAATGACCAGCATGGTCCAATAATAATAAGGCAGAACAGTTGAAACTGGAGCAGCAGCACGGCCAGGTGGACTGGGGACAGCAAAGGAGTCATCATGTCAGGTAGTCCTGAGGCATGGTCCTAGGGCTCAGGTCCTCCGAGAGAGAGAGAAAGAAAGAGAGAAAGAGAGAATTAGAGAGAGCACACTTAAATTCACACGGGACACCACCGAATAGGACAGGAGAAGTACTCCAGATATAACAAACTGACCCTAGCCCCCCGACACATAAACTACTGCAGCATAAATACTGGAGGCTGAGACAAGAGGGGTCAGGAGACACTGTGGCCCCATCTGAGGACACCCCCGGACAGGGCCAAACAGGAAGGATATAACCCCACCCACTTTGCCAAAGCACAGCCCCCACCCCACTAGAGGGATATCTTCAACCACCAACTTACCATCCTGAGACAAGGCTAAGTATAGCCCACAAAGATCTCCGCCACGGCACAACCCAAGGGGGTCGCCAACCCAGACAGGATGATCACATCAGTGACTCAACCCACTCAGGTGACGCACCCCTCCCAGGGACGGTATGAGAGAGCCCCAGTAAGCCAGTGACTCAGCCCCTGCAATAGGGTTAGAGGCAGAGAATCCCAGTGGAAAGAGGGGAACCGGCCAGGCAGAGACAGCAAGGGCGGTTCGTTGCTCCAGAGCCTTTCCGTTCACCTTCCCACTCCTGGGCCAGACTACACTCAATCATACGACCCACTGAAGAGATGAGTCTTCAGTAGAGACTTAAATGTTGAGACCGAGTTTGCGTCTCTGACATGGGTAGGAAGACCGTTCCATAAAAATGGAGCTCTATAGGAGAAAGCCCTGCCTCCAGCTGTTTGCTTAGAAATTCTAGGGACAATTAGGAGGCCTGCGTCTTGTGACCATAGCGTACGCGTAGGTATTTACGGCAGGACCAAATCAGAGAGATAGGTAGGAGCAAGCCCATGTAATTCTTTGTAGGTTAGCAGTAAAACCTTGAAATCAGCCCTTGCTTTGACAGGAAGCCAGTGTAGGGAGGCTAGCACTGGAGTAATATGATCAAATTTTTTGGTTCTAGTCAGGATTCTAGCAGCCGTATTTAGCACTAACTGAAGTTTATTTAGTGCTTTATCGGGTAGCCGGAAAGTAGAGCATTGCAGTAGTCTAACCTAGAAGTGACAAAAGCATGGATACATTTTTCTGCATCATTTTTGGACAGAAAGTTTCTGATTTTGTGTTACGTAGATGGAAAAAAGCTGTCCTTGAAATGGTCTTGATATGTTCTTCAAAAGAGAGATCAGGGTCCAGAGTAACGCCGAGGTCCTTCACAGTTTTATTTGAGACGACTGTACAACAATTAAGATTAATTGTCAGATTCAACAGAAGATGTCTTTGTTTTTTGGGACCTAGAACAAGCATCTCTGTTTTGTCCGAGTTTAAAAGTAGAAAGTTTGCTGCCATCCACTTCCTTATGTCTGAAACACATGCTTCTAGCTAGGGCAATTTTGGGGCTTCACCATGTTTCATTGAAATGTACAGCTGTGTGTCATCCGCATAGCAGTGAAAGTTAACATTATGTTTTCAAATGACATCCCCAAGAGGTAAAATATATAGTGAAAACAATAGTGGTCCTAAAACGGAACCTTAAGGAACACCGACATTTACAGTTGATTTGTCAGAGGACAAACCATTCACAGAGACAAACTGATATCTTTCCGACAGGTAAGATCTAAACCAGGCCAGAACTTGTCCATGTAGACCAATTTGGGTTTCCAATCTCTCCAAAAGAATGTGGTGATCGATGGTATCAAAAGCAGCACTAAGGTCTAGGAGCACGAGGACAGATGCAGAGCCTCGGTCTGATACCATTAAAAGGTCATTTACCACCTTCACAAGTGCAGTTTCAGTGCTATGATGGGGTCTAAAACCAGACTGAAGCATTTCGTATACATTGTTTGTCTTCAGGAAGGCAGTGAGTTGCTGCGCAACAGCCTTTTCTAAAATTTTTGAGAGGAATGGAAGATTCAATAAAGGCCGATAGTTTTTTATATTTTCTGGGTCAAGGTTTGGCTTTTTCAAGAGAGGCTTTATTACTGCCACTTTTAGTGAGTTCTTTCAGTAGTTTAGTTGGAATAGGGTCCAGTATGCAGCTTGAAGGTTTATGCCATGATTATTTTCATCATTGTGTCAAGGATATATGGCTAAAACACTTGAGCGTCTCTCTTGATCGTCTCTCTTGATCCTAGGTCCTGGCAGAGTTGTGCAGACTCAGGACAACTGAGCTTTGAAGGAATATGCAGATTTAAAGAGGAGTCCGTAATTTGCTTTCTAATAATCATGATCTTTTCCTCAAAGAAGTTCATGAATTTATCACTGCTAAAGTGAAAGCCATCCTCTCTTGGGGAATGCTGCTTTTTAGTTAGCTTTGCGACAATATCAAAAAGGAATTTCGGATTGTTCTTATTTTCCTCAATTAAGTTAGAAAAATAGGATGATCGAGCAGCAGTAAGGGCTCTTTGGTACTGCACGGTACTGTCTTTCCAAGCTAGTCGGAAGACTTCCAGTTTGGTGTGGCGCCATTTCCGTTCCAATTTTCTGGAAGCTTGCTTCAGAGCTCGTGTATTTTCTGTGTACCAGGGAGCTAGTTTCTTATGAGAAATGTTTTTAGTTTTTAGGGGTGAAACTGCATCTAGGGTATAGCGCAAGGTTAAATTGAGTTCCTCAGGTGGTTAACTGATTTTTGTCCTCTGGCGTCCTTGGGTAGACAGAGGGAATCTGGAAGGACATCAAGGAATCTTTGTGTTGTGAGTTTATTTATTTTTGAGTTTATTTTTTATTTTTACAGGGACAGTGCACATTAATCAACGTTTCAGTAAAAGTGCCGGTTTTAGCCAGTCGGCTAATTTTCAACCGCAGTCCCTGGGCAGGTTATTAAAAACAATTACAATATAGACAATAGCAGCATAGAACAAGCAAGACATAGCAACATAGGACAAGCAAGACATAGCATACAGACAGAGCAACATAGGACAAGCAAGACGTAGCATACAGACAGAGCAACATAAAACAAAAAGCAGCAAGACAAAATTCATAAAAGTAACAAAGTGTTTCCACACCTCACAAGCTACAGACAACAGACAACATGGAAAGCGGCAACACACAGCTAGGGACCATGTTCACAAATCTGATAAACCTTTAGACATGTCTTCAAGCATTTTGTGAAAGTGTGATATGTGGTGCAGTTATGTGTGTCTGATGGCAGTGTATTCCAGACATGGGAAGCTCTCACAGGGAATGCAAATTTACTAAAGGTGCTTTTCCTTAGGGGATACAGTCACCTCTCAAGGCAGACCTTGTGGATCTGCTGCCATATGTGTGGGTTTTCTGTTTAACAAAAATATTGAGTGGAGGGGAGCCAGGCCATTAAGGATCTTGAATACAAGACATGCGTCGGTGTATTGCACAAGATTTTCCCAACTCAAGAGCTCATGCTTTCTAAGAATGTGACAATGATGATGGCTATTGGGCTTCCTATCAAGCACTTTGAGAGTCTGTTTGTAGACAGACTGAATAGGGAATTTGTCTGTGAATTTATAGCACGACTTTTGATGTTCCTTGGTTCGGGTCTGAGTGGATTATTTGTTGCAATTGCAAACATAATAAAATGGTGGTCCGATAGTCCAGGATTTTGAGGATTTTTTTTTTTTTACCTCTAGCGTCGAGCAAACCCGGTTCCGGGAGCGTAATCATAGCCTCAAGCTCATTACCATAACGCAACATGACCTATTCATGAAAATCGCAAATGAAATGAAATAAATATATTCACTCACAAGCTTAGCCTTTTGTTAACAACACTGTCATCTCAGATTTTCAAAATATGCTTTTCAACCATAGCTACACAAGCATTTGTGTAAGAGTATTGATAGCCTAGCATAGCATTAAGCCTAGCATTCAGCCGGCAACATTTTCACAAAAACAAGAAAAGCATTCAACTAAAATCATTTACCTTTGAAGAACTTCGGATGTTTTCAATGAGGAGACTCTCAGTTAGATAGCAAATGTTCATTTTTTCCAAAAATATTATTTGTGTAGGAGAAATCGCTCCGTTTTGTTCATCACATTTGGCTAAGAAAAAAACCTGAAAATTCAGTCACTACAACGCCAAACTTTTTTCCAAATTAACTCCATAATATCGACAGAAACATGGTAAACATTGTTTAGAATCAATCCTCAAGGTGTTTTTCACATATCTATTCGATGATAAATCATTCGTGGCAGTTGGGTTTCTCCTCAGTAGCAAACGGAAAAGTACTGCAGCTGGAGATTACGCAATAATTGCGACGGAGGGACACCAAGCGACCACCTGGTAAAGGTAGTCTCTTATGGTCAATCTTCCAATGATATGCCTACAAATACGTCACAATGCTGCAGACACCTTGGGGAAACGACAGAAAGTCTAAGCTCATTCGTGGCCCATTCACAGCCATATAAAGGAGTCATTGGAACACAGAGCCTTCAAAATCTGGGGCACTTCCTGTTTGAAATTTCATCTTGGTTTCGCCTGTAGCATCAGTATCAGTTCTGTGGCACTCAGAGACAATATCTTTGCAGTTTTGGAAACGTTTTCTTTCCAAAGCTGTCAATTATATGCATAGTCGAGCATCTTTTCATGACAAAATATCGCGCTTAAAACTGGAACGTTTTTTTATCCAATAATGAAATACCGCCCCCAGAGATCCAAGAAGTTTTAAGATCCACAACATTTATTCCATGGGACAAAACTAGGTCCAGAGTATGACTGTGACAGTGAGTGTGTCCAGAGACATGTTGGACAAAACCCACTGAGTCGATGATGGCTCCAAAAGCCTTTTGGAGTGGGTCTGTGGACTTTTCCATGTGAATATTAAAGTTACCAAAGATTACAATATTATCTGCTATGACTACAAGGTCCGATAGGAATTCAGGGAACTCAATGAGGAACGCTGTATATTACCCAGGAGGCCTGTAAACAGTAGCTATAAAAAGTGATTGAATAGGCTGCATAGATTTCATGACTAGAAGCTCAAAAGATGAAAACGTCATTTTTTTTTTGTAAATTGAAATTTGCTATCGTAAATGTTAGCAACACCTCCGCCTTTGCGGGATGCACGGGGGATATGGGCACTAGTGTAGCCAGGAGGTGAGGCCTCATTTAACACAGTAAATTCATCAGGCTTAAGCCATGTTTCAGTCAGGCCAATCACATCAAGATTATGATCAGTGATTAGTTCATTGACCATAATTGCCTTTGAAGTAAGGGATCTAACATTAAGTAGCCCTATTTTGAGATGTGAGGTATCATGATCTCTTTCAATAATGACAGGAATGGAGGAGGGCTTTATCCTAGTGAGATTGTTAAGGCGAACACCACCATGTTTAGTTTTGCCCAATCTAGGTCGAGGCACAGACACGGTCTCAATGGTGATAGCTGAGCTGACTACACTGACTGTGCTAGTGGCAGACTCCACTATGCTGGCAGGCTGGCTAACAGCCTGCTGCCTGGCCTGCACCCTATTTCATTGTGTAGCTAGAGGATTTAGAGCCCTGTCTATGTTGGTAGATAAGATGAGAGCACCCCTCCAGCTAGGATGGAATCCGTCACTCCTCAGCAGGTCAGGCTTGGTCCTGTTTGTGGGTGAGTCCCAGAAAGAGGGCCAATTATCTACAAATTCTATCTTTTGGGAGGGGCAGAAAACTGTTTTCAACCAGCGATTGAGTTGTGAAACTCTGCTGTAGAGCTCATCACTCCCCCTAACTGGGAGGGGGCCAGAGACAATTACTCGATGCCGACACATCTTTCTAGCTGATTTACACGCAGAAGCTATGTTGAGCTTGGTGACCAGACCTGCCAGACCTCCATGCCTGCTGCCTCGATACCTAGAGGAACCAACCCGGCACCGACCGGCAGTGGTGCACGAGCTGGAACCCTCTCCTGTCTCCCTGCGCACCGTCCTCCCAGCTCCATGGGTATGGGATGCGTGGGGATGGAACTAACTGACCCCGACCTGAACGTCCTCAGACTCCAACGATAATCGTCGATCAGGGCCCTGTCGCTCCCATCCCACGTCGGCAGCCAGGGTTCGAAACTCCAGGGCGAACTCCTGGGTGCTTCTCGTCCCCTGCCTTAGATGGAAGAGGTGCTCATCCGCCGCTCTACCCTTGGGCGGGGGGTCGAAGATCTCCCGTAAACGGCAGGTGAACTCCTCAAACTGGTCCAATGCAGCATCTCCCTCACTCCACACGCCGTTGGCCCACTCTAGGCCTTTCCCGGTGAGGCACGAGACGAGGGCGGACACTCTCTCACGGCCCGAAGGAGCTGGGTGGACGGTTGCTAGGTATAGGTCCAGCTGTAAAAAGAACCCATGGCAGTTCGCAGCCGTCCCATCATATTCCTGGGGAAGGGAGAGACGAATCCCACTGGGACCAGGAGAAGAAGGAGCATGTAGTGGAGACCCCGGTTGTGCTGGTGGAGGTGCTGGGAGAACTCCCTGTCTCTCCCAGTGGTCCATTGTCTGGACAATGCGGTTCATGGCGGTGCCAAGATGGTGGAGCATTGCCACGTGCTCCCGGATGCGCTCCTCCACCCCTATACCCGGGGTACCTGCTCCTGCTGACTCCGTCAGTTTGGTCCGGTATTCTGTAATGCCTGCATACTGGCGGCAGAGAAGTTAGGTGCAGGAGAGCAAAGGCTGTGTTACAACGGTGCAGTTTAATAATAAAAATCACAGTGAACAAAAACAATAACTAAATACAATGGGACGAAACCCTTCGCATGCCAGACATAACGTGCACAAACTCTTACAATCAACAATACCGGACAAGGACATGTGGGGAACAGAGGGTTAAATACACAATATGTAATTGATGGGATTGAAACCAGGTGTGTGGGAAGATAAGACCCTACCTAAACACAAACCTGAACACAACATTGGAGACAACCCTAAACGCAACCCTGAACACAACCCTGAACACAATCCTGAACACAACCCTAACTAAAAACAACCCTGAACACAACCCTAACTAAACATAACATTGAACACAACCCTAAACACAACCCTACCTGAACACAACACTACCTGAACATAATCCTGAACACAACCCCGAACACAACACTATGCAAACACTAGCCTGAACACAAGCCTGAAAACATGCTTGACATCCTTCGTACTGTCTTACGTAGATGACAACCCTACCATATGACTCATTAGCTGGATTCTACGTTACAATTCCCTCCTGTTTATTCAGAGACTAAAGGGAACTTGATTAGTAATGTGTGGAGGTGTGTGTGTGAGTGCGTGCCTGTGTGTGTACCTCTATGTTGGGTTGTGTGTGTGTGTGTGCTCATGTGTGTGTGCCTCTATGTTGGGTTGTGCGTGTGTGTAGTGTGTGTGTGTGTGTGTGCGTGCGTGTGTGAGTGCATGTGTGTGTGTTTGTGTGAGTGCGTGCGCGTGTGTGAGTGTGTGTACCTCTATGTTGGGTTGTGTGTGTGTGTGTATACCTCTATGTTGGGTTGTGTGTGTGTGTGTGTGTGTGTTTGTGTGTGTGTGTGTGTATAGTGTGTACCTCTTTGTTCGTTGTGTGTGTGTGTGTGTGTGTGTGTGTGTGTGTGTGTGTGCGTACCTCTATGTTGGGTTGTGTGTGTGTGGTGTGATTGTAATGATTAATGTCCAGAGGTCCTGGAGGAGGCTCAGTGAGCATGT
Organism: Oncorhynchus mykiss; assembly: GCF_057628025.1. Classification (NCBI taxonomy): domain Eukaryota; kingdom Metazoa; phylum Chordata; class Actinopteri; order Salmoniformes; family Salmonidae; genus Oncorhynchus; species Oncorhynchus mykiss. The sequence goes on along the minus strand of NC_143025.1, from coordinate 86,207,587 downwards.
TTTACACACACGGTGCTTTGTCTTCACTGACTGTCATGTCCGGAAAACAGCCTTCTCAAATAGAAGCTCCAGGCTGGGGCAGTGTTCCAGCTGGAGCTGGATACTGGGAGATGAATTAGCGGCTGGGTGTGGGACTGGGAGACAGGGGTTAGATGCTGAGACTGGGGCCTGGGAGACAGGGGTTCGATGCTGAGACTGGGGACTGGGAGACAGGGGTTAGATGCTGAGACTGGGGCCTGGGAGACAGGGGTTCGATGCTGAGACTAGGGACTGGGAGACAGGGGTTAGATGCTGAGACTGGGGACTGGGAGACCGAGGTTAGATGCTGAGACTGGGGCCTGCGAGACAGGGGCAACATGCTGAGACTGGGGACTGGGAGACACGGTTTAGATGCTGAGATTGGGGTGTGGGAGACAGGGGTAACATGCTGAGACTGGGGCTCGGGAGACAGGGATTGGATGCTGAGACTGGGTCCTGGGAGACGACAGGGGTAACATGCTGAGACTGGGGACTGGGAGACAGGGGTAACATGCTGAGACTGGGGTCTGGGAGACAGGGGTAACATGCTGAGACTGGGGACTGGGAGACAGGGGTAACATGCTGAGACTGGGGTCTGGGAGACAGGGGTAACATGCTGAGACTGGGGCTCAGGAGACAGGGGTTGGATGCTGAGACTGGGGCCTGAGAGACAGGGGTTGGATGCTGAGACTGGGGCTGAGATGTAGGGGACTGGATCTAAGTACTGGAGAGAAAAAAAGAGAAGATTAGCAAAGGAGTAAAACGGAGGGGAAATACACTGACATGAAGGATTATGGAGAGAGAGAGAGAGAGAAAGAACTAGAGAAAGCAATCATATATTTTTCTTGCAACAGTACACGATGTTATTCAGTATTCTCAAGAGTAGAGGAAATGCAATACTACTGCTTGGCTGTCTCAACCTACTGTATCAGATTATGAAATAATCACATCACTTGTCTCTCTGTACACCATACTGTATATATACTGAGTGTACAAAACAACTCAATATTAGGAATGTTTTGTACACTGGACGACTCTAAGAGAAAAGTCTTCCAGTAGTTAATAGCCTGGGGAAATAATGAAAATGTAGTGTGTTGGTGGAGTGTTTTACCAGACAGGGATTCTGGTGGTGTGTTGGTGGAGTGTTTTACCAGACAGGGATTCTGGCGATGTGTTGGTGGAGTGTTTTACCAGACAGGGATTCTGGTGGTGTGTTGGTGGAGTGTTTTACCAGACAGGGATTCTGCTGGTGTGTTGGTGTAGTATTTTACCAGACAGGGATTCTGGCGGTGTGTTGGTGGAGTGTTTTACCAGACAGGGATTCTGGTGGTGTTTTGGTGTAGTATTTTACCAGACAGGGATTCTGGTGGTGTGTTGGTGGAGTGTTTTACCAGACAGGGATTCTGGTGGTGTGTTGGTGTAGTATTTTACCAGACAGGGATTCTGGTGGTGTGTTGGTGTAGTATTTTACCAGACAGGGATTCTGGTGGTGTGTTGGTGTAGTATTTTACCAGACAGGGATTCTGGTGGTGTGTTGGTGTAGTATTTTACCAGACAGGGATTCTGGTGGTGTGTTGGTGTAGTATTTTACCAGACAGGGATTCTGGTGGTGTGTTGGTGTAGTATTTTACCAGACAGGGATTGAGGCTGTTTGGCAACATCTGTCTTCCTCCTCACAGAGATTGAGGCTGTTTGGCAACATATGTCTTCCTCTTCAAAGAGATTGAGGCTGTTTGGCAGCATCTGTCTTCCTCCTCACAGAGATTGAGGCTGTTTGGCAACATCTGTCTTCCTCCTCACAGAGATTGAGGCTGTTTGGCAACATCTGTCTTCCTCTTCACAGAGATTGAGGCTGTTTGGCAACATCTGTCTTCTTCCTCACAGAGATTTAGGCCGTTTCTCAAAGAGAACTCTATTATCTGCTGTTTTCTATGTAATGCACTACTTTTAACTGTAGTCCTATACCTGGCTCTGCCACAGCGCAGTGTCTTGGGAGCTGTAGTCCTATACCTGGCTCTGCCACAGCGCAGTGTCTTGGGAGCTGTAGTCCTATACCTGGCTCTGCCACAGCACAGTGTCTTGGGAGCTGTAGTCCTATACCTGGCTCTGCCATAGCGCAGTGTCTTGGGAGCTGTAGTCCTATACCTGGCTCTGCCACAGCGCAGTGTCTTGGGAGCTGTAGTCCTATACCTGGCTCTGCCACAGCGCAGTGTCTTGGGAGCTGTAGTCCTATACCTGGCTCTGCTCCAGTATTATGAGAAGCTGTGACTCTGTTTCAAAGCTCTTCCCACATTGTTTACCGGCAGTATCCCTCATGTCAGGAGGAAATGGGCTTCTCTCACTCTCTACATGTACATTTGAGTCATTTAACAGACACTCTTATCCAGTGCAAATTTTTTGCCTTGTCGGCTATGGGATTCGAACCAGCGACCTTTCGGTTACCAGCTAGGCTAACTGCCACCAGGTATGCATACTTTGCATAAAATAATTTAGTAGGCTATATTCCACAGTCACAAAACCAACACTGCTTTCATTATATCATATATCAAAGCAAAAAGTAAATATCTAAGAAAACAACATATAATTAATTAAAATCATTCTGTACAGAACACATCAGTCATTCAAATGAACTGCTATAAAACACATAGTCCTTGGACTGGTCTCTCTCTCTCTCTCTCTCTCTCTCTCTCTCTCTCATATTGACAAAGAGAAAAGACAGAGGTAGCTGGGGGGAGGGATACCTAGTCAGTTGTACAATTGAATGCATTCTACTGAAATGTGTCTTCCGCATTAAACCCAACCCCTCTGAATCAGAGTGGTACGGGGGGCTGTCTTCATCGACATCCACGTTATCGGCACCCGGTGGAACAGTGGGTTAACTGCCTTGCTCAAGGGCAGAACGACAGCTCGGGGATTCAATCCAACAACCTTTATCTCACTGGCCCAATGCACCTACCCGCCAGACTACCTGGGAGGGAAGGAGAAAAATAGAAAGACAGACACATTGACATTGACAGATGGATGGAGAGAGAAAAAGAGCACAGAGGGAGAACTAGGGAGAGACCAAGGGAGAGAGCTAGCTGCAGAGATACAGGGATGGATGGAGAGAAGGCGAGTGTAACGGTTTTCCTGTTGTGAAGGAGAAGCGGACCAAAATGCAGCGTGGTGGTTATGTTCTTTAATTTATATAGACACTATACATTAAATAACTAACAAAACAATACATGTGCTAAAACCTAAACAGCCCTATCTGGTGCAAACACAGAGACAGGAACAATCACCCACCAACACACAGTGAAACACAGGCTACCTAAGTATGATTCTCAATCAGAGACAACTAATGACACCTGCCTCTGATTGAGAACCATACTAGGCCGAAACATAGAAATCCCCAAATCATAGAAAATCAAACATAGACTGCTTTTGAAGCAGGGTTATAAAAGGCTGGCATGCGGCTCAGAGAGAGAATCATGTGGAGTGTGTCTTTATTCCAGAGAGCTACAGCTCCAGGGGGGCCTCACAGCTCTGACAGGGGGCCCTCACAGCTCTGACAGGAGGCCCTCACCACTGACAGGGGCCCTCACAGCTCTGACCGGGGGCCCTCACCACTGACAGGGGGCCCTCACAGCTCTGTCAGGGGGCCCTCACAGCTCTGTCAGGGGGCCCTCACAGCTCTGTCAGTGGGCCCTCACAGCTCTGACAGGGGGCCCTCACATCTCTGACAGGGGGCCCTCACATCTCTGACAGGGGGCCCTCACCACTGACAGAGGGCCCTCACAGCTCTGACAGGGGGCCCTCACAGCTTTGTCAGGGGGCGCTCACAGCTCTGTCAGGGGGCCCTCACAGCTCTGACAAGGGGCCCTCACAGCTCTGACAGGGGCTGGAAATACTCTATCTGAGATGATACACTTCATCACAAAGTATTGTGATGTCAATACTGTGGGTGAGGAAGTGAGTGAGAGTGTGGTCAACATTGGGGCTACAAGCGTCCATCAAACATATTGACTATATCTATATACTGGTAGTGTCTTCAGAGTAGGCTGTGTTGTTGGGAACGTGAGTCTGAACCTCTGGTCCTTAGTGGTAGAAGTCAATGCCATTGCACCTACACAAGCCACATGTAGCCGTAGTGTTACAAGACACAGTTCCTATCTTCAATCACGTAGGTCTACAACAACACTTTCTGGGAATATGCAAGGAACGTTTTCTCACAGTGACAACTATACACAGATGAGAGTTCTCTGCTGGTTCTGCCAGCTAAAATAATATATGTGTGTAATTATTCCAGAAATATTGAACATTAAGGAGGAGCTCTTGTGCATTGAGGCTTGTTTTCCAAAAGCATATCAAATTTGCAAATTCCCAAGATGGCTGGATGCCACTTCAGAAGCAAGTTACTTCATAACAGGTGTTTCCTTTAATCTATTCTCTCTCTCTCTCTCTCTTCTGATTTTCTCTCTCTCGCTCTCTCTCTCGCTCTCTATTTTCTCCTTCTCTCTTTTCTCTCTTTCCCTCTCTATTTTCACTCTCTCTCTCGCTCTCTCTCACTCTCTCTCTAGCTCTCTCTCTCTAGCTCTCTCTCTCTAGCTCTCTCTCTCTAGCTCTCTCTCTCTTCTGATTTTCTCTCTCTCTCTCTCTCACTCGCTCTCTATTTTCTCCTTCTCTCTTTTCTCTCTTTCCCTCTCTATTTTCTCTCTCTCTCTCTCTCACTCGCTCTCTATTTTCTCCTTCTCTCTTTTCTCTCTTTCCCTCTCTATTTTCACTCTCTCTCTCGCTCTCTCTCTCTAGCTCTCTCTCGCTCTCTCTCTAGCTCTCTCTCTCTAGCTCTCTCTCTAACTCTCTCGCTCTCTCTCTAACTCTCTCTCTCTCTCTAGCTCTCTCTCGCTCTTTCTCTCTCTAGCTCTCTCTCTCTAGCTCTGTTTCTCTCTCTCTAGCTCTAGCTCTGTTTCTCTCTCTCTAGCTCTAGCTCTGTTTCTCTCTCTATAGCTCTAGCTCTGTTTCTCTCTCTATAGCTCTAGCTCTCTCTCTCTAGCTCTCTCTCTAGCTCTATCTCTCTCTCTATACATATCTCTAGCTCTCTCTCTCTAGCTCTCTCTCTCTAGCTCTATCTCTCTCTGTATATATATCTCTAGCTCTCTCTCTCTAGCTCTCTCTCTCTAACTTTCTCTCTCTCACACACTCTCTCCCTCTCTGCCTTCTGTTCTGTCTCTTCTCTCCATGTTCCCAGGGCGGTAAAGAAAATGAACTTTATTACATTCTATGTGTTCTGTTCTTTTTTCTCTTCTGCTTTTTTCCCCCATTTCTTCAGGGAAGAGAAAAGGTATGGGAGTCATGTTGGGAGTCAAGTTGGGAGTCACGTTGGGAGTCACGTTGGGAGGTTTTCGGTTCATTTTCATGCTCAAATTGATTTTGCTCTCCAACCTGCTGTAAAGTTTTTACAGTCTTACTCTGCATGCCAAATGGCACCCTAGCTATGGAGTGCATTACTTTTGACCAGAGCCCTATGGGGAAAAGACTGCCGTTTGGGATACAGTCTTAGACTAATCCTACACTTGCCTCGCTGTGTTATATAGGCTGTTCACATGCGTAGCAGGTACGTAACTTTAAATTTGACTCTATTCTACTTGACTGACCATGTAATTACACCATACTCTATACTACTTGACTGACCATGTAATTACAAAATACTATCCAACTTTACTGGCCATGTAATTACACCATACTCTATTCTACTTTACTGACCATGTAATTACACCATACTCTTTTCTACTTTACTGACCATGTAATTACACCATACTCTTTTCTACTTTACTGACCATGTAATTACACCATACTCTATCCTACTTTACTGACCATGTAATTACACCATACTCTATCCTACTTTACTGACCATGTAATTACACCATACTCTATCCTACATGACAGACCATGTGATTACACCATACTCTATTCTACTTTACTGATCAAACCCACACTATCTATAATCTCTATAATAGAACCGTTATGTCTAACAGGTGTGATTCAACCCTGGCAATCTGAGGTGGTAAAGTACCAGCAACACTGATTATTTTCGATCAGTTGTCATTAATAACCACACATACCTAGCGAAAGCTGAAGGACAGTGTGGTTTCTGGGCAATTAAATCAATATTAAGAAATGTTTAATGGTAAACACCACATACCAAGTCATACTTTGTGAACAATCTCCCCATCCTCAAACACATTTAAGAGATCACATACAATCTCACAGACAAATTGGTTTCCATCAAATCAGCCCTCATCCACCTCATGAGGAAATGGCAACGCCTTCTCTCTCTCTCTCTCTCTCTCTCTCTCCCTCAAATTCTACCCATGACGAAGCCCATTTCCTAGTAATTGCTTTGTCTCTCTCCGTCTCTTCTTGTCCTGTGCTTTAATGACAGAGTTCTATGTAGACAGTGATAAATCGTGGGGAAACGCAGGGCACACACGCGCACGCACGCACGCACACACACACACACACACACACACACACACACACACACACACACACACACACACACAGGTTTACAGACAGGCATACTGTGTGTAGTTAAACGCTCATGCTGGGCTCTCATGGCAAACATCAGTACATGTAACATTCATAAGAACTGGGAACCATATTCTGGAAGTGAATCAATTAAACAACAGGCTCTGATTACTCTCACAGTGAGGCCAGAAATCAGCCAGAAATGCGATGTCAGGAAGTGGATTGCTATTTACTTTTAAAGGTAAAAAAAATGCTTGAACCGACATCCACAGTGTTTTTGAATAAAAATCTCCACAAATTTGGGGGGAAAATACCTTAAACGGGTGCGTTGTTAGCAGCTGTGCCCAGCCATGTAACGCAGATACATTTTAGTACATGTTCTTTATTGATTCCTATAGTGAAAGGAATAAATCATCAAGACGCTAGTCATGGTAGTTCTATACACTCAAATTCAACTCTAGTGAGTATCAGTGGCCTAATTAAACCTGCTGGTGTTGAAAGAAGTCTAAGTGAAGGCGTCTTGAGTACAATATGCTTTTGATTACAGCTGTGATGATTATAATTTCATGAATCTCTCTAAAATATCGTCAGAGGAGATGTGAGCGGAGTGTGTCACTTGATGCCATGTAGAAACTCTTCTCTTCCGGTTTAAGGCACAAACACGCGGGAGCACGTACACACAGACACACACACACACACTCTTCTCTTCCGTCTTGATACTTTGTTGTAGCTTATTCTCTTGTTTTATGATAAACGGTCGTTTAAAAATACATTATCTGTGGTTCGATGCGTTCCCAGATGCTTGTGTAATGTCTTCATTACCCGGGCGAGCGCCATGTAACTTCTGCATTTCAGAGTCGAGTGACAGAGACTCTGTTTGATCAGCTAGTCAACAAGGAGGAAATTGTAATTGTGCGATACACACACTTCACACTACACAAAACCACACACTACACACACACACATAGAGTAGACACACATGCTACGCTCTACACATGTAAACAGGGAAGAGGCGTTTGAGCGTGGTAGAGGTGTAGATACTGTCACACCAGTCTTTCTTTCTGTAGTCTGTCTGTCTGTCTGTCTCTCACACTCTCTGTCTGTCTGTCTGTCTGTCTGTCTGTCTGTCTGTCTGTCTGTCTGTCTGTCTGTCTGTCTGTCTGTCTGTCTGTCTGTCTGCCTGTCTGTCTGCCTGTCTGTCTGTCTGTCTGTACAGCGAATACAGCGAGTACCATCCCCAGAGTGAGAGTGAGGTCGTAAATTCTTAAGGAAGAGCCTGCCTCATGGACACACAGTTATAGAGAGTAGTTTTTTCATGGATACAAAGGAAATCCTTCCACCTCACAGAACGTGAGGTACGAACAAATTTCATGTTCCAGAGAAAGTGTAAAAGATCGGTGAAGAATCCAGCTACGAACTGGTCCATTTGGCACAACTTGGCAAGCTCAAGAGAGACCGTGTGGCCACATTACCATAACACTGTTTATATAATAGCCTCAGATATGAGGTTTACATCTAATTGTTGTATAAGATGAATAAGTGAGTATGATACTGTTTGAATAATGGTGTAATATGATTGTGGACTGTTTAATGAAGAAAAATACAATTCCCTTTTGATTTGAACTAAATCAGAGGACCGCCCCTGAGCCCAGTTAGGGTCAGACATCCTGGGACAGCCCTTTTCTGCCATTCCGAATAAAACACAACTTTGAGAAATTATCAGCAGATCATGTTCATCTCCATTAGCAGGCCATTGCTGAATCTTTCAACCATACCACATGGTTAAACTCTTAGACTATCGATACCGACAGAATAAGAACAAGTCTTTGATATCGATTACTAGTCTGCAACTAGGAATTCGGTATCATTGAACGCAAAGAACGACAACCGCTGAAACATCCATTCTATAACAAATGCCACTTTGAACTATCCCCTCTAACCAAGACAGAGAGAGAGAAGAAGAGAGACAGACAATTCAACAAAAGAAAGACTTTTCACCAGCGATCAAGACGACACACTGAGCGTAAATTTATGTATTTATTGATTGCAATTGTTCCCGAATGAGTGAGCGTTCATGTGTAAGGATTAGCATTTCAATTGTTAGAATTATTAACTCTGTAGTGACTTCGTAGTCGACCCCCACTTCCCTTTTGTCTAACAAGCCGCCATGCCAGTTCAGCCCACTAGGGCACATTCTATCATTTCATGTAACCTTATTTACTGTTTGTTTAGGCATTTCTGTGAATTACATAGTTAGTAATAAATAAATGATTTAAGACAATTGATGTATGGATGACTCACAGTGGAGACTGGATTCGTGCAGATAATGAACAATTTACAACGTTTGGAATGAGACTAACGTGAGGTAAAATAAATAAATCATTAATCAGAAGTCTATTGATCAGATATGAAAATATCTGAAAGGTTATATTGGGAAATTATAACTTTGTAATCTGAATGCTTTCCTTGGTGCTCCTATTTCCTAGTTAATTACAGCTACAAGATTTTGATCGCATTATACTAATTACAGGGAATCTTTGATAAAACTATGTCTTCAATTTAATGATAGTAAAGACACGACAGTGTCAAGTAATTATCTTTTTTGTTTTCTCATGATTTGGTTGAGTCTAATTGTGTTGCTGCCCTGGGGCTCTGTGGCGTGTGTTTGTGTTTGTGAACAGAGCCCCAGGACCAGCTTGCTTAGAGGACTCTTCTCCAGGTTCATCTCTCTGTAGGTGATGGCTTTGTTATGGAAGGTTTGGGAATCGCTTCCTTTGAGGTGATTGTAGAAATTAACGGCTCTTTTTTGGATTTTGATCATTAGCTAGTATCGGTATTTGGTGTTCTACGTTGTACACTGAGGATATTTTGCAGAATTCTGCATGCACAGTCTCAATTTGGTGTTTGTCCCATTTAGTGAATTCTTGGTTGGTGAGTGGACCCCAGACCTCAAAACAATAAAGGACAGTGGGTCCTATAACTGTTTCAAGTATTTTTTAGATAGATCCTAATTGGTATGTCGAATGTTATGTTCCTTTTGATGGCATAGAAAGCCCTTCTTGCCTTGTCTCTCAGACAGTTCACAGCTTTGTGGAAGTTACCTGTGGCGCTGATGTTTAGGCCAGGGTATGTATAGTTTTTTGTGTGCTCTAGGGCAACGGTGTCTAGATGGAATTGACATTTGTGGTCCTGGCAAATTGACCTTTTTTGGAACACCATTATTTTGGTCTTGCTTATATTTACTGTCAGGGCCCAGGTCTGGCAGAATCTGTGAAGAAGATCTAGGTGCTGCTGTAGGCCCTCCTTGGATGGTGACAGAAGCACCAGATCATCACCAAACAGTAGACATTTGTCTTCAGATTGAAGTAGGGTGAGGCCGGGTGCTGCAGACTTTTCTAGTGCCTGCGCCAATTCGTTGATATATATGTTGAAGAGGGTGGGGCTTAAGCTGCATCCCTGTCTCACTCCACGGCCCTGTGGGAAGATTTATTATTCTTTTTTTTTTACCGCACACTTGTTGTTTGTGTACATGGATTTTATAATGTTGTATGTTTTTCGTCCAACACCACTTTCCATCAATTTGTATAGCAGACCCTCACGCCAAAATGAGTCAAAAGCTTTTTTGAAATCAACAAAGCATGAGAAGACTTTGCCTTTGTTTTGGTTTGTTTGTTTGTCAATTAGGGTGTGCAGGGTGAATATGTGGTCTGTTGTACGTTAATTTAGTAAAAAGCCAATTTGACATTTGCTCAGTACATTGTTTTTACTAAGAAAATGTCTGCTGTTAACGACAATGCAGAGGATTTTGCCAAGGTTGCTGTTGACGCATATCCCCCAGAAGTTATTGGGATCAAATTTGTCTCCACTTTTGTGGATTGGGGTAATCAGTCCCTGGTTCCAAATATTGGGGAAGATGCCAAAGCTAAGTATCAGGTTAAAGAGTTTTAGTATAGCCAATGTCACGCCCTGACCTTAGAGAGCCTTTTTATGTCTCTATATGGTTTGGTCAGGGTGTGATTTGGGTGGGCATTCTATGTGTTGTATTTCTTTGTGTTTGGCCGAGTGTTGTTCCCAATCAGAGGCAGCTGTCTATCGTTGTCTCTGATTGGGAATAATACTTAGCTAGCCTTTTTTTGCCACCTATGTTGTGGGATCTTGTCCTTGTATTGTTGCTGTTGAGCCCTACAAGGCTGTTCGTTTTGTTGGTTCTTGTTTTTCTGGTTATCATTAAAGAATATGTCTGTTTACTTGATCATTTCATTGAGGATACCACCAACACTACAGCTCTTTTTGGGTTGGAGAGTTTTTATTTTGTATTTTTTATTTTGTCCTGTAGTTCATTCAAGGTAATTGGAGAATCCATTGGGTTCTGGTAGTCTTTAATAGTTGATTCTAAGATTGTATTTGTTTTTGCTGTTTGTTCTTTGTTATAGAGCCAAAAATATTGGAGAAGTGGTTTACCCCTATATCTCCATTTTGGATAGATAAGTCTTCATGTTTCGTGTTTTCCAATTTTCCCAGAAGTGGTTAGAGTCTATGGATTCTTAACATACATTGAGCTGTTTTCTGACGTGTTGTTCCTTCTGTTTCCGTAGTGTATTTCTGTATTGATTCACCATAGCGAAGGCGTGGACTCTGTTTTTTGTTGAACATGTTTCTCAATTTTTTTCTTACATTTTTGCTTTCCTCATCAAACCATTTGTCATTGTTCATTTTCTATGGTTTTTTATTTAAGAAATTTAGATTTGATAGGGAGGCTGAGAGGTCAACCACACTTAAGATTTTCTCCTGCCAAGTTTGCACCTTCACTATTACAGTGGAACATTCTGTCTAGGAAGTTGTCTAAAAGGGATTGAAAATGTTGTTGCCTAATTGTTTTTTGGTAGGTTCACAAACTACATTCCTTCAATCTATAGCATTTCTTAATAATATTCAGATCCTTTGGTTTTGATGCTTCGTGATTGGTTATTGCTCTGTTCAAGTAGACTGTGATTTTGCTGTGGTCTGATAGTGCTGTCAGTGGACTGACTGTGAACGCTCTGAGAGACTCTGGGTTGAGGTCAGTGATAAAGTAGTCTACAGTACTACTGCCAAGCGATGAGCTATAGGTGTACCTACCATAGGAGTCCCCTCGACGCCTCCCATTGACTATGTACACAACCAGCGTTCAACAGAGCTGCAGAAGTTGTGACCCGTTTCTGATGGTTATGTTGTCATAGTTGTGCCTAGGGGGCCATATGGGGGAGGGAATTATTAGTAGTTGTGCCTAGGGGGGGAATATCGGGGAGGGTGCTGTCACCTCCAGGCAGGTGTTTGTCCCCCTGTGTGCTGAGGGTGTCAGGTTCTTGTCCAGTTCTGGCATTTAGATCACTACAGACTAGTACGTGTCCCTGGGCCTGGAAATGATTGATTTCCCCCTTCCAGGATGGAGAAGCTGTCTTCATTAAAGTATGGGGATTCTAGTGGGGTGATATAGGTAGCACACAGGAGGACATTTTCCTTTTGAATTTCTTGCCAAATGTAAAATGTTCCTGTTTTGATTAATTTAATTGGGTGAGGTAGGTCTGCTCTATACCAAATTAGCATACCCCCTTTGTCCCTTCCCTGTTTCACACCTGGTAGTTTGGTGGATGGGACTACCAGTTCTCTGTAACCAAGAGGGTAACCAGTGGGTCCGTCTCCTCAATACCAGGTTTCTTGTAGGATGACAATTTCTGAGTTCTTTGAAGTCCAGGTTCCTGCTCTTTAGGCCAAAGGCAGATGACCTCACGCTGACAGTAGGGTCATAGGTCTGATCTGAGGGGGCCAAAATTGGGTGTGGGCATGGTTGACTTGGGAGGGGGTGTTGATTGGTGGGGGTGTGGATGTGGCTGGTGGTGCTGTGGTCTGGATGTAGGTCCACGTGGCATGGGTCCTCTATGTGCAGGTCTGGTGGGGGTCCTGCAGGTCTGGGAAAGTGTCTCACTGGTGTGGGCGAGGTGTCTGTTGATCTGTTGCTCCTGTGTGAGGTGTTGGGGCTGCGTTTGAGAGCGATGTCCGTTGGGGTCCGTGTAAAGGTGGTTACCGCTGCCTTGTATAGGTGAACCTGGTCATAAAGGCTGTTCAAGTACAGGGTGGAGTGGTGGACCAGGTATACACTTGGTTTTGAGGCACAGCCACGGGAAATACTTGCATTTACTTGCTGTATGGTAGCAGGGTGGAAGTATATTCATGGTAACAGGGTGGAGATAGCCACTTGTGCATTGGGGAAAGTAGAATAAGCTTTTTCAATCACTCCCTTCAGTTCTTTGGCCACCCTTTACTGCTGTGTTCTCAGGTAATTTGTGCCTGTGTATTATTATGTGGCTGGGTGAACCTAGTTGGTCCTCAGACAGAAGTTCAAGGGCGCACTGGGTGTTTGGACACCAGAGTTTACACACACTGTGTTTGGGATAAAGTATATGTTTTTCTATATATTTCCCATTTTGAGTCCATAAGTAGTACAATCTGTGTCTTGTGTGTGTGTGTGGGGGGGACGGGGGGGGGGGGGGGGGGGGGGGTGTCAGGAGTGTGATCCCCTGGGCTTGGGGTTCTTCATTTGTCTGTTCTGCTGTGATGTCGACGCTATGGTCAAGGTCAGTTGTGGACTGTTCTGCTGTGGTGTCGGGAGCTGAGGTGGGCTGTTCTGGCTCCTCTACGGGGGTGGCCACCTCTCTAGTGGGATGTTCTCTGTCACACACAATCCCCCTCACCCTCCTCCAGCAGTCTGTTCCTGTCCTCTAGTGCTCTGTTCTTCTCCTGCTCTTGTTGAAGTTCTCACCACAGTCCGGAGTGCAGATATCTCTCTCCACCTCCCAATCTCTGGGTCTGGTTAAGGGGGTGTTGTTGTGCTGGACTGTTGTCTGGGTCTGTGCTGACTGGAGTGTAATCACCTGCTGTTTCAGCTCCACCTGCCATACATCCAGCTGGGTAAATGTATCCTTAATTTCAATGAGGGAGTAGTACTCTGTGCTGGGAGGTTGACTTTCCGCTTGTGGTTGCTTGTCTGTGTGGTTATTTAATGAAGTGGTCTGGTCTAACCCGCTAGGGGTGGTGAAATCTTTCTCAAGGGAGAGCTTCTCCCGCTGGGCTAATTATTTGATTTGGTGAAAGTCCAGCTGAAACTGTTTGGGGTTGCCCTGTACATACACTCTTCCAGACTTATAGAGATTTAAGTTAGCTGACTCAGTGTCCTCGTTGTCTAGTATCCGGAGTTTCCACCCCTTGTTAACACCCCCTCTCTTAACAATGAGGTAGTGTGCTAATATAGCACTGTGCCATGCCAGGGGATGATTTGTGTGGAAGATAAGGTTGCTGATGTTACCATTTTTGTAATAGTCAGCAAAAAGTCACTTGATTTTCCATAAGGAGCTTCTTTTTGTGATCTTTTCTTGCCTTATCAGTCTTTACATGCACAGGGTACTGTGTTTTAATTACCTCTGAACAGCGGGAGGCAGCTTCTAAAGCATCTCCATTTCGTTGGAGTAGACTGTGACTCTCCTGCCATTGTTGGGCTGAAGGGCTTTGACACCTCTCACTTGACACGTCGGTGCTAATTGAAGTTGTATCAAACTTGGCAGCCTAAATGTAGCATTCAGTCCTTATAAAGTGATGTAACGTATTTTTCTTCTTGGCTTTTGGAAATAAAATATAAGCTTCAGAATAAACATTACTCACTCAGTTCCAGATTGGATGGTGTTTTCAGGTTTCTGTTGTTTTCCAGAGCATTTGCTGTATAGAATAATAATCCTTGGTAGTTGTAAACCTTCCAGGTGATTCCATAATTCCATCCAAATCAGGTTGTGGGTTTGATTTGGAGTGAAGGTTAAGTTGTAGAGGGTAGAATCCTGTACATGTTCCTGACATAACAAAAATATCCAAGTTTATCAAACTCTAAATCTATCTTTTTTTTTTAAATGTACATGCTGAAAAATGCAGGAGCTCATCTGATCATAACCTCTGTCGCTCTGACTCTCTGTCTCTGTCTCTCTATATATTTCTCTCCATCACACCAGTCTTTTTGTCTCTCACCATGGTAGTCTAGTTTCTGTCCTAGAGGTTCTCAGTTGTTACATCTCTCTCAATGAAACTTCAGAAGAGTTGGCATGAGAATAAGATTAACTGCACAATTTCACTGTATACTTGATCCTGTATGGCTCAGTTGGTAGAGCATAGTGCTTGTAATGATACGGTTGTGGGTTCGATTCCCAGGAAGTTAGACAGATACATCCTGTCTGAAACTAAACAGTGGGTCACAGCTCAGATGGTCCATGTAATGTTGTTACAGTTTCATCACATTCTCGCTGAACTTTACTTCCTTGTTTACCCGAGGGAAACTTTAATTGGCTCTTTGGTTCTCTGACAACTCTAATGTCATTACGACACTGAATAGATTAACACAAACACACACACCTATACACACAAACACCCACTCCTGACACATGGGTTCAACCCAGCGACACTTTTTAATCAGAGTGAAACACCTTTGTGACAATATATTATACACTGGTACAACGCACACACATGCACGCACACACACACACACACATATATACACACACACAAATATACGCACAAATATACACACATATACACACACACATATACGTATACACACACACACACATATACACACACACACATATACACACATGCACACACACACACACACACACACACATATATACACACACACATATACACACGCACATCTATACATATACTGTGTATATATATATATATATATATATATATATATATATATATACAGTGCCTTGCGAAAGTATTCGGCCCCCTTGAACTTTGCGACCTTTTGCCACATTTCAGGCTTCAAACATAAAGATATAAAACTGTATTTTTTTGTGAAGAATCAACAAGTGGGACACAATCATGAAGTGGAACGACATTTATTGGATATTTCAAACTTTTTAACAAATCAAAAACTGAAAAATTGTGCGTGCAAAATTATTCAGCACCTTTACTTTCAGCGCAGCAAACTCTCTCCAGAAGTTCAGTGAGGATCTCTGAATGATCCAATGTTGACCTAAATGACTAATGATGATAAATACAATCCACCTGTGTGTAATCAAGTCTCCGTATAAATGCACCTGCACTGTGATAGTCTCAGAGGTCCGTTAAAAGCGCAGAGAGCATCATGAAGAACAAGGAACACACCAGGCAGGTACGAGATACTGTTGTGAAGAAGTTTAAAGCCGGATTTGGATACAAAAAGATTTCCCAAGCTTTAAACATCCCAAGGAGCACTGTGCAAGCGATAATATTGAAATGGAAGGAGTATCAGACCACTGCAAATCTACCAAGACCTGGCCGTCCCTCTAAACTTTCAGCTCATACAAGGAGAAGACTGATCAGAGATGCAGCCAAGAGGCCCATGATCACTCTGGATGAACTGCAGAGATCTACAGCTGAGGTGGGAGACTCTGTCCATAGGACAACAATCAGTCGTATATTGCACAAATCTGGCCTTTATGGAAGAGTGGCAAGAAGAAAGCCATTTCTTAAAGATATCCATAAAAAGTGTTGTTTAAATTTTGCCACAAGCCACCTGGGAGACACACCAAACATGTGGAAGAAGGTGCTCTGGTCAGATGAAACCAAAATGGAACTTTTTGGCAACAATGCAAAACGTTATGTTTGGCGTAAAAGCAACACAGCTGAACACACCATCCCCACTGTCAAACATGGTGGTGGCAGCATCATGGTTTGGGCCTGCTTTTCTTCAGCAGGGACAGGGAAGATGGTTAAAATTGATGGGAAGATGGATGGAGCCAAATACAGGACCATTCTGGAAGAATGGAAGAACCTGATGGAGTCTGCAAAAGACCTGAGACTGGGACGGAGATTTGTCTTCCAACAAGACAATGATCCAAAACATAAAGCAAAATCTACAATGGAATGGTTCAAAAATAAACATATCCAGGTGTTAGAATGGCCAAGTCAAAGTCCAGACCTGAATCCAATCGAGAATCTGTGGAAAGAACTGAAAACTGCTGTTCACAAATGCTCTCCATCTAACCTCACTGAGCTCGAGCTGTTTTGCAAGGAGGAATGGGAAAAAATGTCAGTCTCTCGATGTGCAAAACTGATAGAGACATACCCCAAGCGACTTACAGCTGTAATCGCAGCAAAAGGTGGCGCTACAAAGTATTAACTTAAGGGGGCTGAATAATTTTGCACGCCAATTTTTCAGTTTTTGATTTGTTAAAAAAGTTTGAAATATCCGATAAATGTCGTTCCACTTCATGATTGTGTCCCACTTGTTGTTGATTCTTCACAAAAAAATACAGTTTCATATCTTTATGTTTGAAGCCTGAAATGTGGCAAAAGGTCGCAAAGGGGCCGAATACTTTCGCAAGGCACTGTATATACACACACACATACAAAGACACACACACACACACACATAAACACCCACTCCTGACACATGGGTTCAACCCAGCGACACTTTTTAATCAGAGAGAAGCGCGCACGCGTGCACACACACACACATATACACACACACACACACTTCCTCTGGCCCTAAATGGGTGGCTCTTGCCACCAAGGGAGGAGTGCAGCGACAGGCCTAATGCCTACCATTACATTGTGGCAGAGGCTTTTTCTGTGTGTGTGTGTGAGTCTGTGAGGGGGGGGGGGTTGTCGAAGTCTGTGTGGGGTTCTGTGTGTGTGTGTGTATCTATGTGTGTGTATGCGTGGGCCTGTGTGTGTGTGCAGGGGGGATGTGTGTTTGTGGGAGTGTGTGTGTGTCTGTTTGTGTGTGTCTTTGTGTGCTCACTCCCATGTGTGTCTTATCAGTGACAGCACAGACCCATCCTATCCATCCCCTTTCCCGAAAACCTATAGTCCCCCTGTCAAAATCCCTTCACCCTCCCCCAGTCCCCTCTCCTGTTCCCGTTCCCCAAAATAACACCAATTAGTTGT
This sequence comes from Oncorhynchus mykiss, assembly GCF_057628025.1. Lineage (NCBI taxonomy): Eukaryota > Metazoa > Chordata > Actinopteri > Salmoniformes > Salmonidae > Oncorhynchus > Oncorhynchus mykiss. Next base: position 86,190,103 of record NC_143025.1, on the reverse strand, counting down.
TAGCTCTGGCCTCTCTGTAATGAAAGTAGCAAACAACACTTTGTTATTATAGTGGCTGAACTGGCTGCTGGAATTGCATGCTGTCAATTACTAGCCCCTCAGTGGCAATAACTTAGAGCTTGAACCAGTGGAGGGCTTACCCACTCTGGTTAGCAGGTGGTCTTTAAAGATTCAATAACAAGGATAAAGCAGTAAATACTAGCATTACTACTAATAACGCCTTGTAACTACTACTGCTAATAATGCATTGTAACTAACTACTAGTGATAATAATGCATTGTAACTAACTACTAGTGCTAATAATGCTTTGTAATTAACAACTAGTACTAATAATGCCTTGTAACTAACAACTAGTACTAATAATGCCTTGTAACTAACAACTAGTGTTAATAATGCCTTGTAACTAACAACTAGTACTAATAATGCCTTGTAACTAACAACTAGTGCTAATAATGCCTTGTAACTAACAACTAGTACTAATAATGCCTTGTAACTAACTACTAGTGCTAATAATGCCTTGTAACTAACAACTAGTACTAATAATGCCTTGTAACTAACTACTAGTGCTAATAATGCCTTGTAACTACTACTGCTAATAACACCTTGTAGCTACGACTGCTAATAATGCCTTGTAATTAGGGGAAAGGGGGATACCTAGTCAGTTGTACAACTGAATGACTTCAACTGAAATGTGTCTTCCGCATTTAACCCAACCTTACTGAATAAGAGAGGTGTGGTGGGCTGCCTTAATTGACATACTACTAACGTAAACATTATGCCAATGGTAGTGATAGTGTCATTGTTACAAATATAGGCATGGTAATTGTACAGAATATGGATGCTGACCCGATCCATGCTGTAGATATTTTTTCTCCCTTAAGGTCCATCTCAGCAGAGTTCAAGCTACAATACTATGATGGAAGTGAACAGGCCAGCCCAGTATACAGCTCGGCTTGGCTCGGTTTGGCTCAGTTTGGCTCAGCTCGGCATGGCTCAGCTTGGCTCGGCTTGGCTCAGCTCGGCTTGACTCAGCTCGGCTCAGCTCGGCTTGGCTCAGTTTGGCTCAGCTCGGCATGGATCAGCTTGGCTCGGCTTGGCTCAGCTCGGCTTGGCTCGGTTTGTCTCAGCTCGGCTTGTCTCAGCTTGGCTCGGCATGGATCAGCTTGGCTCGGCTTGGCTCAGCTCGGCATGGCTCAGCTTGGCTCGGCTTGGCTCAGCTCGGCATGGCTCAGCTTGGCTCGGCTTGGCTCAGCTCGGCTTGGCTCAGCTTGGCTCGGCTTGTCTCAGCTCGGCATGGCTCAGCTTGGCTCAGCTCTGCTTGTCTTAGTTGTGTGGAAAGGGTAATAGACCGTATAGATATAGACTTGTGTGCTGTGGACTGGATAGTCAGTAGGCAGTCAAGAGGATAGCTGGTAAAGTAAGGTCATGGATAACATGACCTCCCCTTTTCCGAAAGCGTAGATTTGTAAAACAACAGGGATTAAAACATGATTTATTTTCAACTGCATGTAGTGCTTTGGGACTCCTGACTACGAATGAGGTTTGAGGAGTTAGCAAGGTAACTTTGGTCAACTCTGAGTTCAACTCCAGATAACGGGTCAAACAAATGTGCCTTACCTTTTAGCTAGGTCAATTTGTATGTCAACAAATTGTTTAGAACTAACCTGTTCCGGGGAAGGTTAACTCGGGTCTAACTCAATGAAGTCAGATTCCCTCCCTCTCACAACAACAGCTATTATTATTAAGACATTATTCAACCTCCATCCATGTCTGAGGACATTGCGAGATGACGTGGAAACCAGCCACTAGGGGCAACTGTGAGTGCTGTTACCTTCATGTAGGTTTTGGTTTTGCTAGAGCGTTGTGGATGGGCGTAAGCATCTGTCTCTGATTCTCAAAACCATTTGTGTAGTTTTAAGACTGAAGTTAACCCTGACCTTAACCGTTTGGTGTTAATGGCTAAACTTAACCCTAACCTTAAATTCAGAGTCAATACCTAACCTTAAACACATAAAAATTGGATGTTTGCAATAACTTCGAAATTTGATGTTTGAGAAACATGATGAACGTCAAATTCTGACGTGAGACTGTGAGAGCTGGTTGCGCAAAGATGTGATCATCCACTTCATTTGAGGAAGACGACTTTACAATATTTTATTCATTTAAAAAAATAACTACTGTTAAAATACCTATCACATTACACGTTTAGTATTGACAGCATTTCCTTTCCAAACTGCACGTTTCTCATGCAAAGGCAAACTGACAGCCGCAACCAACCATTGACATGTCATGCATATATGGCAGATCCCATTCAAGTCAACAATGGCAGCCATTGCTATCGTACCCATGAGTCAAAGTGCCAGGGTTAGAGGCTCCACAACCCGGCTATAGATTATGTCTCTGGCCACAATTCAAAAAGCTTCCCACAGATAGAAGAAGGAGCGATTTGAGTGGGAGAAAGGGGATTGATAATCCCACCAAAGACGGCTTTAACGATAAGTCATAAAATAAGGATGCATTTCTAAACGCCTGCTGTACAACACCGCCTGCTGTACAACATCGCCTGCTGCGTTATTTACAAGATAACTTTCATTTAATTTTTGATTTCGGCACAAATTAAAATGTGGCACTGACTCTCCCATAGATTGATGATTCAGCATTGTCTAAATGAAGAGTTCAGACTCGCACATGGATTGATGATTCAGCATTGTCTGAAGCTGTCGAGCTTTATAAAAGCCTGACTAGATCTAGCTAGCATTGTAGTATACCACTCAACTGTGTTTAACATTGGTTATACACCTGGATCAACTGTAACTCACTAGCTCCACTGTGTTTACACACACACACACACACACACACACACACACACACACACACACACACACACACACACACACACACACACACACACAGAGAGAGAGATAAAAATATCACATTTTATTAGTCACATGCGCCGAATACAACAGGTGTAGTAGACCTTACAGTGAAATGCTTACTTACGAGCCCCTAACCAACAATGCAGTTCCAAAAAATAAGGACAAGAATAAGAGATAAAAGTAACAAGTAAGAAAAGAGCAGCAGTAAAACAACAATAGTGAGATTATATACAGAGGGTACCTGTATCGGTACCCCCTGTATATAATTTGAGGTTGAGGTAGTATGTACATATAGGTAGAGTTATCGAAGTGACTATGCAGTGACTATGCATAGATGACAACAACAGAGGGTAGCAGCGGTGTAAAGAGGGGGATAGTCTGGGTAGGCATTTGATGCACACACACACACAATATTTTGCTTATCACTCTCACTCACAGGAAAGCAGCAGACGCTCTGGAACTATTTAGTGTCGCACAAGAAGCCTTTCACCTCTTACTCCTCAGCGTTTGACAAGAAAGAAGCTGGGGGTCTGATCATTCCCGGGGGTCTGATCATTCCATAGGTCTGATCAATTTGGGGGTTTGATCATTCTGGGGGTCTGAGTTCTGAGGGTCTGATCATTCCAGTGGTCTGATCAATCCAGGGATCTGATCAATCCAGGGGTCTGAACACTGGTATTTGAAGGCTGGGAGAGGGAGCCATCAGTCAAGTAGTCCCGATAGACCCAGAACCTTAACCATCCCTAACCACACATGGCAACAGAGGCCTGATAAATACATAGACTTGTCAAGGGTACTAATGAGAACCCTTTAAAGTCAGCATGAGTTGCGCCCGATTTATCAGGTCTCTACAGGTCTCCCAGCTCTGGCCTGGCCACTCAAGGACATTCAGAGACTTGTCCCGAAACCACTTCTGCATTGTCTTGGCTGTGTGCTTAGGGTCGTTGTCCTGTTGGAAAGTGATCCTTCGCCCCAGTCTGAGGTCCTAAGAGCTCTGGAGCAGGTTTTCATCAAGGATCTCTTCATCTTTCCCTTGATCCTGACTAGTCTCTCATTCCCTGCCTCTATAAAACATCCCCACAACATGATGCTGCCACCACCATGCTTCACCATAGGGATGGTGCAATGTTTCCTCCACTCTGTGATGCTGGCCTTCTAGGCAGAGTTCCTCTGTCCAATGTCTGTGTTCTTTTGCCCAGTCTGAGATATGGCGTTTTCAGCATCCCCGAGTTGCCTCTTCACTGTTGAGACTGGTGTTTTGCGGGTACTATTTAATGAAGCTGCCAGTTGAGGACTTGTGAGGCGTCTGTTTCTCAAACGAGACACTCTAACGGTACTTGTTATCATGCTCAGTTGTGCACCAGGGCCTCCCACTCCTCGTTCTATTCTGGTTAGAGTCAGTTTGCGCTGTTCTGTGAAGGGAGTAGTACCGGTACACAGCGTTTTACGAGATCTTCAGTTTCTTGGCAATTTCTCACATGTAATAGCCTTCATTTCTCAGAACAAGAATAGACTGACAAGTTTCATAAGAAAGTGCTTTGCTTCTAACCATTTTGAGCCTGTAATCAAACCCACAAATGCTGATGCTCCAGATACTCAACTAGTCTAAAGAAGGCCAGTTTTATTGCTTTAATCAGAACAACAGTTTTCAGCTGTGCTAACATAATTGCAAAAGTGTTTTCTAATGATCAATTAGCCTTTAAAAATGATAAACTTGGATTAGCTAACACTCATTTTAATTAACAAAAAATGTGTGTGGTTCTGCTTCTCTTCCAAAAACAAGGACATTTCTAAGTGACCCCAAACTTTTAGTGTATATATTTTTTAAATAAATTTTAGTATAAGCCTGTAATGTAACAAAATGTGAAAAATGTGTCTGAATACTTCCCGAAGGCCTTGTATATAAAGTTGTTATTCATAGGCTTTTTGTGGAAAGGTTGGGGTTAATATTACTTCTAGATTTTTGCGATTTGCGATTCAGATAGACACAACTGTCAGTCTGGCGCATAGCGATATGGTCTGGCGCTTAGCCCAATTTGGTCTCCATGGGTTACGGTGGTTGAATGACAGCAAGTGACAGGCCTCACAGTGCTGCTGTTAATCCCTGATGCACTCTAGCCTGATTTGCAATCAATCTGAAACACACACACACACACACACACACACACACAAACACACACACACACACACACACACTTAATCAATCAATCTGAACTTCTGTCAACTGTGTGTCTCCCATCAAGCTGCAGAGCAAGTCGTGAAAGATTACCTGAGACAGGTGTGTTGAGCTTCCTCTCTCTGAATGGGAGTACGGACTGTCTGTGTGTTCCATCAGGGTTGGGACCATGTTCAGTTTACATGCACGCACACCCCCCCCCACCACACACACACACACACACACACACACACACACACACACACACACACACACACACTGTACAGTATCAAGATTTTTACGTGCTTCAGCCTGTATTCTGTTAGTGAAGTCTTTTTTCTGATAATGTTTGGAGTTTCCACAACTCCAGTACTATACCTGAAGAACCGAAAGAGAGTATTAGGGATTCTGTTTGGCTTGAAGGATTGTAGCTAAAACTTCCTTCCAGGGTAGCTGCTGTAGGAGAATTTTAAAAACGCTGTGTTTTCTTGACTGAATATCAGATTTCTAAAAGTTTGACATTTAGATTGCTGAAGCAAGCAGACATATTTTACCTTTCCTGAAAGTATTCCTTTGTTTACCATTGCTGAAAGGTATCTTTCTTATTATTATAAAAATGCTTTACCCCTTTTTCTTGATATCCAATTGGTAGTTACAGTCTTGTCCCATCGTTGCAACTTCCGTACAGACTTGGGAGAGGCAAAGGTCGAGAACCATGCGACCTCCGAAACAAGACCCTGCCAAGCTGCACTTGACACACTGCTCGCTTAACCCAGAAGCCAGTCGCACCATCCAACTGGCGAACCTGTCAGGGAGCATGCACTTGGCCCGACACGACAGTCACTAGAGCGCGATGGGACATCCCTGCCGGCCAAACCCTCCACTAACCCGGACGACTCTGGGCCAATTGTGCACCGCATCATTGGTCTCCTTGGTCTCCAGGTCCATTGGTCTCCAGGTCAGCTGCGACACAGACTGGGATCGAACCCAGATCTGTAGTGACACCTCTAGCACTGTGATGCAGTGTCTTAGAACGCTGTGCCACTCGGGAGGCCTTGAATATGTTTCTACTGTTAGATGGGCAAACTGTGAAAGAAGGGTATGGGGTGTTGAGTGACCTCTCCCCAGTTTGAAGGAAGAGTATGGGGTGTTGAGTGGCCTCTCCCCAGTTTGAAGGAAGAGTATGGGGTGTTGAGTGACCTCTCCCCAGTTTGAAGGAAGAGTATGGAGTGTTGAGTGGCCTCTCCCCAGTCTGAAGGAAGAGTATGGGATGTTGAGTGGCCTCTCCCCAGTCTGAAGGAAGGGTATGGGGTGTTGAGTGGCCTCTCCCCAGTATGAAGGAAGGGTATGGGGTGTGTTTTTCCATGTTTTGGGGAAGAAACAGCTGACTAATTAATTCACCATTAGAAAGAGACACCTGGCAGTAAATGACTGTAGCAGCATGGAACATACAGCAGCCAGGCCCAATCTACAGATAGACGCCTTCCTTAAAGGTGTGTGTGTGTGTGTGTGCGTGCATTTGAGGGAGAGAAAGAGAGACAGCTAATCAATATTAGCATGAACGCACACACACACACACACACATACACATACACACACACATTCACACTCATTCAAGTTCAATCACACATGATACACAAATAATTGCCTTGCCAAAAAAATATTCCTAATGCATTTCTACTTGGATTGCATTGGTAAAGCACCTGGGTTTAGGTAATCAAACGGTAATGATTTTCTCCCAGGACACAGATTATAAATTCCACCAGTACAGTAATTTAATAACACTTCACATCGTAATAGTGAAGGAGGAAACTTACTGATATTTTCCTCACATAAAGAGCTTCATGCTCCCTTGTAGAGGAGGAAACATATTGATATTTTCCTCACATAAAGAGCTTCATGCTCCCTTGTAGAGGAGGAAACATATTGATATTTTCCTCACATAAAGAGCTTCATGCTCCCTTGTAGAGGAGGAAACTTATTGATATTTTCCTCACATAAAGAGCTTCATGCTCCCTTGTAGAGGAGGAAACATATTGATATTTTCCTCACATAAAGAGCTTCATGCTCCCTTGTAGAGGAGGAAACATATTGATATTTTCCTCACATAAAGAGCTTCATGCTCCCTTGTAGAGGAGGAAACATATTGATATTTTCCTCACATAAAGAGCTTCATGCTCCCTTGTAGAGGAGGAAACATATTGATATTTTCCTCAGGTTAAGAGCTTCATGCTCCCTTGTAGAGGAGGAAACATATTGATATTTTCCTCACATAAAGAGCTTCATGCTCCCTTGTAGAGGAGGAAACTTATTGATATTTTCCTCACATAAAGAGCTTCATGCTCCCTTGTAGAGGAGGAAACATATTGATATTTTCCTCACATAAAGAGCTTCATTCTCCCTTGTAGAGGAGGAAACTTATTGATATTTTCCTCAGGTTAAGAGCTTCATGCTCCCTTGTAGAGGAGGAAACATATTGATATTTTCCTCAGGTTAAGAGCTTCATGCTCCCTTGTAGAGGAGGAAACGTATTGATATTTTCCTCAGGTTAAGAGCTTCATGCTCCCTTGTAGAGGAGGAAACATATTGATATTTTCCTCACATAAAGAGCTTCATGCTCCCTTGTAGAGGAGGAAACATATTGATATTTTCCTCACATAAAGAGCTTCATGCTCCCTTGTAGAGGAGGAAACGTATTGATATTTTCCTCAGGTTAAGAGCTTCATGCTCCCTTGTAGAGGAGGAAACATATTGATATTTTCCTCACATAAAGAGCTTCATGCTCCCTTGTAGAGGAGGAAACTTATTGATATTTTCCTCAGGTTAAGAGCTTCATGCTCCCTTGTAGAGGAGGAAACATATTGATATTTTCCTCACATAAAGAGCTTCATGCTCCCTTGTAGAGGAGGAAACATATTGATATTTTCCTCACATAAAGAGCTTCATGCTCCCTTGTAGAGGAGGAAACGTATTGATATTTTCCTCAGGTTAAGAGCTTCATGCTCCCTTGTAGAGGAGGAAACTTATTGATATTTTCCTCAGGTTAAGAGCTTCATGCTCCCTTGTAGAGGAGGAAACATATTGATATTTTCCTCAGGTTAAGAGCTTCATGCTCCCTTGTAGAGGAGGAAACATATTGATATTTTCCTCAGGTTAAGAGCTTCATGCTCCCTTGTAGAGGAGGAAACATATTGATATTTTCCTCACATAAAGAGCTTCATGCTCCCTTGTAGAGGAGGAAACATATTGATATTTTCCTCACATAAACAGCTTCATGCTCCCTTGTAGAGGAGGAAACTTATTGATATTTTCCTCAGGTTAAGAGCTTCATGCTCCCTTGTAGAGGAGGAAACATGTTGATATTTTCCTCAGGTTAAGAGCTTCATGCTCCCTTGTAGAGGAGGAAACTTATTGATATTTTCCTCAGGTTAAGAGCTTCATGCTCCCTTGTAGAGGAGGAAACATATTGATATTTTCCTCAGGTTAAGAGCTTCATGCTCCCTTGTAGAGGAGGAAACATATTGATATTTTCCTCACATAAAGAGCTTCATGCTCCCTTGTAGAGGAGGAAACATATTGATATTTTCCTCACATAAAGAGCTTCATGCTCCCTTGTAGAGGAGGAAACGTATTGATATTTTCCTCAGGTTAAGAGCTTCATGCTCCCTTGTAGAGGAGGAAACATATTGATATTTTCCTCACATAAAGAGCTTCATGCTCCCTTGTAGAGGAGGAAACTTATTGATATTTTCCTCAGGTTAAGAGCTTCATGCTCCCTTGTAGAGGAGGAAACATATTGATATTTTCCTCACATAAAGAGCTTCATGCTCCCTTGTAGAGGAGGAAACGTATTGATATTTTCCTCAGGTTAAGAGCTTCATGCTCCCTTGTAGAGGAGGAAACATATTGATATTTTCCTCACATAAAGAGCTTCATGCTCCCTTGTAGAGGAGGAAACTTATTGATATTTTCCTCAGGTTAAGAGCTTCATGCTCCCTTGTAGAGGAGGAAACATATTGATATTTTCCTCACATAAAGAGCTTCATGCTCCCTTGTAGATGAGGAAACGTATTGATATTTTCCTCACATAAAGAGCTTCATGCTCCCTTGTAGAGGAGGAAACTTACTGATATTTTCCTCACATAAAGAGCTTCATGCTCCCTTGTAGAGGAGGAAACTTACTGATATTTTCCTCACATAAAGAGCTTCATGCTCCCTTGTAGAGGAGGAAACATATTGATATTTTCCTCACATAAAGAGCTTCATGCTCCCTTGTAGAGGAGGAAACATATTGATATTTTCCTCACATAAAGAGCTTCATGCTCCCTTGTAGAGGAGGAAACATATTGATATTTTCCTCAGGTTAAGAGCTTCATGCTCCCTTGTAGAGGAGGAAACGTATTGATATTTTCCTCAGGTTAAGAGCTTCATGCTCCCTTGTAGATGAGGAAACGTATTGATATTTTCCTCAGGTTAAGAGCTTCATGCTCCCTTGTAGATGAGGAAACGTATTGATATTTTCCTCAGGTTAAGAGCTTCATGCTCCCTTGTAGAGGAGGAAACATATTGATATTTTCCTCACATAAAGAGCTTCATGCTCCCTTGTAGAGGAGGAAACATATTGATATTTTCCTCACATAAAGAGCTTCATGCTCCCTTGTAGAGGAGGAAACATATTGATATTTTCCTCAGGTTAAGAGCTTCATGCTCCCTTGTAGAGGAGGAAACACATTGCTATTTTCCTCACATAAAGAGCTTCATGCTCCCTTGTAGAGGAGGAAACATATTGATATTTTCCTCACATAAAGAGCTTCATGCTCCCTTGTAGAGGAGGAAACTTATTGATATTTTCCTCAGGTTAAGAGCTTCATGCTCCCTTGTAGAGGAGGAAACATGTTGATATTTTCCTCACATAAAGAGCTTCATGCTCCCTTGTAGAGGAGGAAACATATTGATATTTTCCTCACATAAAGAGCTTCATGCTCCCTTGTAGAGGAGGAAACATATTGATATTTTCCTCACATAAAGAGCTTCATGCTCCCTTGTAGAGGAGGAAACATATTGATATTTTCCTCACATAAAGAGCTTCATGCTCCCTTGTAGAGGAGGAAACATATTGATATTTTCCTCAGGTTAAGAGCTTCATGCTCCCTTGTAGAGGAGGAAACATATTGATATTTTCCTCACATAAAGAGCTTCATGCTCCCTTGTAGAGGAGGAAACGTATTGATATTTTCCTCAGGTTAAGAGCTTCATGCTCCCTTGTAGAGGAGGAAACACATTGCTATTTTCCTCACATAAAGAGCTTCATGCTCCCTTGTAGAGGAGGAAACATATTGATATTTTCCTCACATAAAGAGCTTCATGCTCCCTTGTAGAGGAGGAAACTTATTGATATTTTCCTCAGGTTAAGAGCTTCATGCTCCGTTTTAGAGGAGGAAACATGTTGATATTTTCCTCACATAAAGAGCTTCATGCTCCCTTGTAGAGGAGGAAACATATTGATATTTTCCTCACATAAAGAGCTTCATGCTCCCTTGTAGAGGAGGAAACATATTGATATTTTCCTCACATAAAGAGCTTCATGCTCCCTTGTAGAGGAGGAAACATATTGATATTTTCCTCAGGTTAAGAGCTTCATGCTCCCTTGTAGAGGAGGAAACATATTGATATTTTCCTCACATGAAGAGCTTCATGCTCCCTTGTAGAGGAGGAAACATATTGATATTTTCCTCAGGTTAAGAGCTTCATGCTCCCTTGTAGAGGAGGAAACATATTGATATTTTCCTCACATAAAGAGCTTCATGCTCCCTTGTAGAGGAGGAAACTTATTGATATTTTCCTCAGGTTAAGAGCTTCATGCTCCCTTGTAGAGGTGGAAACATATTGATATTTTCCTCACATAAAGAGCTTCATGCTCCCTTGTAGAGGAGGAAACTTTGCAGTTGTTCTTTGAGGTTAAACATCAAAAGAAAGAAGGGGGGGGGTATAGATGACGGTAGAGAGCAGAGTCGGAACACTACTACCAAACAGACAATCACACACCCTACTGATTAGCAATGTACACGTTGTCCACCGACACGCACACAAACTAAAAAACACACGCATACACACACACGCGTGCCTATGAGATAACCCCAGACAACTATTTTCCATAGGTTTCCATAAATTCATAATTTCTGTTGGAAAGTTTAAATATATTAATGTTAACTGGATTTAAATGTTACAGGGAATGTTTAGTACCCTGTTATTATTTTATGGCTATCACCTCTCTCTCTCTCTCTCTCTCTCTCTCTCTCTCTCTCTCTCTCTCTCTCTCTCTCTCTCTCTCTCTCTCTCTCTCTCTCTCTCTCTCTCTCTCTCTCTCTCTCTCTCTCTCTCTCTCTCTCTCTCTCTCTCTCTCTCTCTCTCTCTCTCTCTCTCTCTCCCTCCCTCCCTCCCTCCCTCCCTCCCTCCCTCCCTCCCTCCCTCCCTCAATTCAAGGGGCTTTATTCTCTCTCTCTCTCTCCTTTTTATTATCGTCTCGCTCTCTCTCTCAATTCAAGTCAAGGGGCTTTATTCTCTCTCTCTCCCTCCTTTTCCCACTCGTCTCTCTCTCTTTCTCTCTTTTCTCCTGCACCTGACTTCCCTGCTACCAACACACATCGCTTGTGGACCTCAGTGCACAACACATCAGCTGACTGCGATCAGGTGAAAAAAACTTTCCAAGGCAATCCTTCATATATAAACCACAAACCGCTACACACAGCCTACGTCGTTGTCACATCACAGTCAACATAGATACTAGAACAAACGTGTTAGTAAACCCGCTACAATCACTCAGTACACTGCACAGTGCTGCTGAGGCTACTGTAGGCCTTCAATGCAAAACAGTGTTTTAATCAATAATTTGGTGATGTGAATATAATTAGTATAGTTTTACCTAAAAAAGGAAAACTTTAATGTTCACTATTGCTATTTTTATGAAATTCACATAGGAATTGTAAATCCTGTTCTCCCTCTCTGTCTGGAGAAACCAATGCACATATACACTGGCCAGTTTGCCCTAATGGTATCAATGCCGGGCTATATACTATTAGAGAAGGATGGAAAGCATACATTTCTCATTGTTTCCATTAGATATTCCTCTCTTTATGTTCCTGTAATGGTTCATTCCTCTCTTTATGTTCCTGTAATGGTTCATTCCTCTCTTGATGTTTCTCTAATGGTTTATTCCTCTCTTTATGTTTCTCTAATGGTTTATTCCTCTCTTTATGTTTCTCTAATGGTTTATTCCTCTCTTTATGTTTCTCTAATGGTTTATTCCTCTCTTTATGTTTCTCTAATGGTTTATTCCTCTCTTGATGTTTCTCTAATGGTTTATCCCTCTCTTGATGTTTCTCTAATGGTTTATTCCTCTCTTTATGTTTCTCTAATGGTTTATTCCTCTCTTTATGTTCCTGTAATGGTTTATCCCTCTCTTGATGTTTCTCTAATGGTTTATTCCTCTCTTGATGTTTCTCTAATGGTTTATTCCTCTCTTGATGTTTCTCTAATGGTTTATTCCTCTCTTGATGTTTCTCTAATGGTTTATCCCTCTCTTTATGTTCCTGTAATGGTTTATCCCTCTCTTGATGTTTCTCTAATGGTTTATTCCTCTCTTTATGTTCCTGTAATGGTTTATTCCTCTCTTTATGTTTCTCTAATGGTTTATTCCTCTCTTGATGTTTCTCTAATGGTTTATTCCTCTCTTGATGTTTCTCTAATGGTTTATTCCTCTCTTGATGTTTCTCTAATGGTTTATTCCTCTCTTTATGTTCCTGTAATGGTTTATCCCTCTCTTTATATTTCTTTAATGGTTCATTCCTCTCTTGATGTTTCTCTAATGGTTCATTCCTCTCTTTATGTTCCTGTAATGGTTCATTCCTCTCTTGATGTTTCTGTAATGGTTTATTCCTCTCTGAATCTCTATTGTTCCAGTAAATGGTTTTGTGTTTGTGTATGTGATTTCACTACCCCTTACCCTTGAGTCTAATATTGCTGTCAGTAGCATTCATCAGTCATACCTCACTCAACTGTTCGTCTTTGTCACCACGGTTATATTTCTGTCAGTAGCAGTCATCAGTCATATCATGTGCCCGTTGTTAACCACATTCTGAATGGTCACTGAGCTATAGCGTTAAAGAGCCGTTGTGGAAGCTTTAATTCAACATCTACCTGATGACGTGCAGGCTGGAAAGAATAACAGACACTAATAGAGAGTGAGATAACGGTATCAGGGCTCTCTCTCTGCTCACTGACGTACACTGCAGCACCTGAACTGGGGGAATACACTGAAGCAGAGGAGTCTTTAAAGGGAGTTTGAAAGTTTGTTACCTTGAGACCCCCCCTCTCTCTAGCTCTGACTCTATTGATTGCTACGTTATTGTGGAAAAATGTACTTTCTATGACTGCGATATGTGGTTGACCCACCTAGCTGTCTTAACATGAACGCACTAACTGTAGGTCGCTCTAGATGAGTGTCTGCTAAATGACTAAAATGTAAATGCTAATGTAGTCTATGGACTAAAAATCCAGGTCGGATCTGTCTACTTCATTTATCAAATCAAATCAAATTTATTTATATAGCCCTTCGTACATCAGCTGATATCTCAAAGTGCTGTACATAAACCCAGCCTAAAACCCCAAACAGCAAGCAATGCAGGTGTAGAAGCACGGTGGCTAGGAAAAACTCCCTAGAAAGGCCAAAACCTAGGAAGAAACCTAGAGAGGAACCAGGCTATGTGGGGTGGCCAGTCCTCTTCTGGCTGTGCCGGGTGGAGATTATAACAGAACATGGCCAAGATGTTCAAATGTTCATAAATGACCAGCATGGTCGAATAATAATAAGGCAGAACAGTTGAAACTGGAGCAGCAGCACAGCCAGGTGGACTGGGGACAGCAAGGAGTCATCATGTCAGGTAGTCCTGGGGCATGGTCCTAGGGCTCAGGTCCTCCGAGAGAGAGAAAGAGAGAAGGAGAGAATTAGAGAACGCACACTTAGATTCACACAGGACACCGAATAGGACAGGAGAAGTACTCCAGATATAACAAACTGACCCTAGCCCCCCGACACATAAACTACTGCAGCATAAATACTGGAGGCTGAGACAGGAGGGGTCAGGAGACACTGTGGCCCCATCCGAGGACACCCCCGGACAGGGCCAAACAGGAAGGATATAACCCCACCCACTTTGCCAAAGCACAGCCCCCACAACACTAGAGGGATATCTTCAACCACCAACTTACCATCCTGAGACAAGGCTGAGTATAGCCCACAAAGACCTCCGCCACGGCACAACCCAAGGGGGGGGGGGGGGCGCCAACCCAGACAGGATGACCACATCAGTGACTCAGCCCACTCAGGTGACGCACCCTCTCCAGGGACGGCATGAGAGAGCCCCAGTAAAGCCAGTGACTCAGCCCCTGAATAGGGTTAGAGGCAGAGAATCCCAGTGGAAAGAGGGGAACCGGCCAGGCAGAGACAGCAAGGGCGGTTCGTTGCTCCAGAGCCTTTCTGTTCACCCTCCCACTCCTGGGCCAGACTACACTCAATCATATGACCCACTGAAGAGATGAGTCTTCAGTAGAGACTTAAAGGTTGAGACCGAGTTTGCGTCTCTGACATGGGTAGGCAGACCGTTCCATAAAAATGGAGCTCTATAGGAGAAAGCCCTGCCTCCAGCTGTTTGCTTAAAAATTCTAGGGACAATTAGGAGGCCTGCGTCTTGTGACCGTAGCGCACGTGTAGGTATGTACGGCAGGACCAAATCAGAGAGATAGGTAGGAGCAAGCCCATGTAATGCTTTGTAGGTTAGCAGTAAAACCTTGAAATCAGCCCTTGCTTTGACAGGAAGCCAGTGTAGAGAGGCTAGCACTGGAGTAATATGATAACATTTTTTGGTTCTAGTCAGGATTCTAGCAGCCGTATGTAGCACTAACTGAAGTTTATTTAGTGCTTTATCCGGGTAGCCGGAAAGTAGAGCATTGCAGTAGTCTAACCTGGAAGTGACAAAAGCATGGATTAATTTTTCTGCATCATTTTTGGACAGAAAGTTTCTGATTTTTGCAATGTTACGTAGATGGAAAAAAGCTGTCCTTGAAATGGTCTTGATATGTTCTTCAAAAGAGAGATCAGGGTCCAGAGTAACGCCGAGGTCCTTCACAGTTTTATTTGAGACGACTGTACAACCATTAAGATTAATTGTCAGATTCAACAGAAGATCTCTTTGTTTCTTGGGACCTAGAACAAGCATCTCTGTTTTGTCCGAGTTTAAAAGTAGAAAGTTTATGTTTGCTTTTTGAATTTCTTTAATACCTTTACCAGTGTTAAAATGTGGGTGCATTATCCCTTTAACATGTGGGGTGGGGTGTATGTTTAAAACCGTTTTAAAGTCTTAATTCCATCTTCCTAGGCCGCAGCACAGATTAGAATAACAACGTAAACACAACGTGAAGTCCCTATACCATCTGTTAGTGTGGAGCTAAGGAAGTAATCTATTTAATTTCCCACATGGCTGGAGGTGCTATCATCTGTCTCATCTGTAGAGAGGCATTTAAAGTAGATAAATGCAGACCTCCAGAATTATATAAATCCACCTTACTGCAATTTACCACATGGCCGTCTCCATCTCTCTCTCTCCATCGCTCTCTCTCTCTCTCCATCGCTCTCTCGTTCTCTCTCGCTCTCCCGCTCCCACCCTTACAATGGAGAATTATGAGTTGAACAGAGAGAGAGAGACAGACAGAGGGAGAGATGGAGAGACATGAGGTGGACAGAGAGAGAGAGAGAGTGATGGAGAGACGTGAGGTGGACAGAGAGAGAGTGATGGAGAGACGTGAGGTGGACAGAGAGAGAGAGAGTGATGGAGAGACGTGAGGTGGACAGAGAGGAAAGAGAGAGACGTGAGGTGGACAGAGAGAGAGAGAGAGAGAGATGCTCAACATGAGCTCCTGATATATATTTGTGTTTGTTTTTAGAATGAGAAAAACACTAGAATCTAAAATGAATTCCAGACAAGAAGTGATTAACAACTATTCAATCAGAATAGAAAAAAAGTAACTTTGCGCCTCAAGTTAAGACGTTTTGACTCTAGCTAGCAACAGTATAGCTTCTGTCCACTAACCATCTAGCCATTTCACATCGGTTACACTAGAACAAATCTAGCAATGGGAGTATACAACTACATCAAACGACCAAACTGAGTGAGTAAACTAAAAGGAGCATGGACTAACTTTAGACATATCTTTTTTCAGTTTTGTTTTGGGTAAAGATTTGTCACTCTTTGCTGTTTTTTGAACTAAATTAGCGCTAGCTAGCAACAGCAGCAGACAAACAAACGGGTTGCCATGGCTACGGGGCAGCAGAACAGACCAACAGCAGCAATTGTAGCAGAGCCCACAAGCACCATGTCCCCACTCCCCCTCAACACTGAACCCATTCTCTAACCTCCAGAGGCCAAAAAGGACACAACGAGGAAAGCTTTTAAAGAAACTACTAAAGGGGAGGCCAGAAACCCTTTTTGCAGACCTCTACAAAAACGGCGGTGTGAGTAAACTAATCTTTCTCACTGACCAGCCAAATGCGTGGCGCTCAGCAGTCTGCTCTCAATACCCATCCATAAAGAAAGAGGGAATCTGTAATGGGTGGAAGCTGAAAGTCAAAGAGAGAGACGACACTGACAGCACCATGATAACAATCAACCTCTACAAGACTGGGACTGTCATGGTGCCAGGTAACATTAAGCTGTTTGAAACAGACTTTCAGATCATTAATTAAGGAGAGAGAGAGAAGGACACCATCAGTGACATGCCCTCCCACAAGACAATCTCCACCAGCACCACCCTCACTCCCACTATCCCCACACAAAAAGGCACACCCAGCACCTCTCTTCCCACCATAGTGGAGGACACACCCCAGGAGGAGAACGACCCCCTCAGTGCAGAACAGGTTCAGGCCCTCCACACCACCATGGCTGCCATGAGGGATGAGTTCACCAAACTGGAGAGGGAGATGGTCCTCCTCACCATCATGGCTGCCATGAGGGATGAGTTCATCAAACTGGAGTGGGAGATGGTCCTCCTCACAACCATGGCTGCCATCAGGGATGAGTCCACCAAACTGGAGGGGGAGATGGTCCTGCTCAGGAAGAGCGTAAGCAAACAACAACCAGACAGCCACACGTGAGAGGAGCTCCTAAACAAGGTGCGGACAGAGCAGGACAGCAGCCTTGCAACACAGCTGATAAGAGGTTCAGCTAGAGAGAGACGGACTCAAGAGAGAGCTTGCTGATCTACCAAAGGAGGTGAGAGAGCTCCAAAAAGACAGGCAGAGCAGTAATAACGATCTGACCACACTAAGAGAGGAGCTGCAGGAGAGAAAGAGAACAGAGGAGCAGCTAGAACAGGTAACATACCAAGCTCAACCAGCCAGGCTTCCGCAGCCCTGCCCTCGCACAGCAGAGGAGCCCAGCTCAACCAGCCAGACCTCCCCAGCCCTGCCTGCTGCACCCCTCCTCCCCAAACCACAGAACACCCCCCATTGACAGTGTCACCGGCACAGACCAGCCACACCCCAGCTCCATCCCCCACCAGCCCCCCCCTCCAGTCCATAATAAACACTGGCTGACATCATACTGTTGATGGACTCAAATGGGAAGTTTGTTCAGGAGAATAAACTTTTCCCTAGACACAAAAGGAGAAAGGTGTGGTGCCCAACAATGCAGAGTGCCATGGAGCTGCTTGATAAGGCCCAGCTCTGGTCGCCAAGCCACATAATCATACACACCGGAAGCAACAACCTGCGTGCTCAGCAGGAGAAGGTGGCCACTTCACTATGGGGAGTGATTGAGAAGGCCTCCGCATTCTTCCCCAACTCAAGGATTGTGGTGTCAACCCTTCTACAGAGGAATGACTTCCACCCTGCCACAATCCAAAGACTAAACGCCAGCCTCTCCTGGGACTGTTCCTTACAACCCAATATACACCTGTCCAACCATCTGGACTGTCTCTATGACCATGTTCACCTGTACAGGGAGACAGTCCCCATCCTCGATCTGGACCGTCTCTATGACCATGTTCACCTGTACAGGGAGACAGTCCCCACCCTCGATCTGGACCGTCTCTATGACCATGTTCACCTGTACAGGGAGACAGTCCCCATCCTCGATCTGGACCGTCTCTATGACCATGTTCACCTGTACAGGGAGACAGTCCCCATCCTCGATCTGAACCGTCTCTATGACCATGTTCACCTGTACAGGGAGACAGTCCCCATCCTCGATCTGGACTGTCTCTATGACCATGTTCACCTATACAGGGAGACAGTCCCCACCCTCGATCTGGACCGTCTCTATGACCATGTTCACCTGTACAGGGAGACAGTCCCCATCCTTGCCAAGACTCTCAAGGACGTTGCTTTAAACCGCAGCCCGACCTCTCCACCCAGGAACAGCGGAGCAATCTCCACCCCTCCAAGATCACCGAGACAACACTCCGGACCAACACCCTGATCCCCCCAGCCACGACCACAGCACCACCAACCTCAATGCTCTCCACCCCAGCCCAGCTTCAGACCCACCCAGACGAGGCCTCCCACCCCCCTCCCCCCACCGCAGACCCACACTTGGAGGAGCCACAGTCCAGCAGGCAGAGCTACGCACATTCTGTGAGAGGAGCAACTGGCCCAGCCCCCACCAACGAAATGAGTGACATTAACCACATGCTAAGTCTACTATGCTTACATGTGATAGGTCATTCAACAAATGCTGAACCTACTATGCTCACATGTGATAGGCCAATGGTCATGGATGCTCACATGTGATAGGCCAAGGGTCATGGATGCTCACATGTGATAGGGCGAGGGTCATGGTAAGATCAGCACAAAAACTCCATCCTCCTCACACTACATCCACCCAAGTGTCATGACATAAATGTTACCTTAAATGATAAACAAATCACATGTGCATAATAAGAGTTTACGTCAATTGAAAAATCTTATTTTAATAGTTCTTGTTGGATTGTGAGTGTTTGTCTCATTTTGAAGGTAAAAATTAAACAGTTCTAAAATATTGTTACGTTGCATGTTGGAATTTACAAGGATGGAAGTCCTTTGCTTTTTGACTAAAGAGCAGAAATCCAGACATCCTGAAATAAATTGGTGATGTTGATATTGTAGTACTACAGGAAACATGGTGTTGTTCACTAGCTTATAGGGAGAGAATTGTTCCATCCACCAAATTAAAAGGAATCAGACAGAGCAGAGACTCAGGGGGAAGGCTAATACTGTACAAATCTGAACTAACTCATTTAATCAAATTAATCAAAACAGGACAAATCTTTATCTGGTTAAAAATCAACAAGGAGGCTATCTTAACAGATTAAAACGTCTTCCTCTGTGCCACATACATTCCCCCCTCAGAGTCACCCTACTGCAATGAAGAGAGTTTCTCCATTCTAGAGGGGGAAATTAGTCACTTTCAGGCCCAAGGCAACATACTGGTCTCTGGAGACCTGTATTCTAGAACAGCAGAATAACTCGACACTATTAACAGTCATGGGGATAAACGCCTACCAGGAAGCAACAATCCCCCCCCCCAGAAACAACTATGACAAATTTAAAAACAAAAATGAAGCATCCTACAGCTCTGTGGAACACTGGGTCTGCACATAGTCAATGGTAGGCTGAGAGGGGACTCTTTTGGTAGGTACACCTGCAGCTCATCCCTTGGCAGCAGCACTGTAGACTACTTCCTCACCGACCTAAACCCAGAGTCTCTCAGAGCCTTCACAGTCATCCAACTAACACCTCTCTCAGACCACAGTAAAATCACAGTGTATCTGAGAAGAGTGGAACCCAACCATGAAGCATCACGGCATAATACATTACATGGTACTAAACAGGCCTATAGATGGAGTGCAAACAGTACCGGAATCTACCAAAAAGCTACTAGTACCCAAAAAATACTATCTTTCCAGGACAACTTTTTAACCTTAATTAAGGATCTGCCCCTTTTTATAAATGTTTGCCTAAAATGACATACCCAAGTCTAACTGCCTGTAGCTCAGGACCTGAAGCAAGGATATGCATATTCTTGGTACCACTTAAAAGGAAATACTTTGAAGTTTGAGGAAATGTGAAAGGAATGTAGGAGAATATAACACAATACATCTGGTAAAAGATAATACAAAGAAAAGAACAATCCTTATTTTGTATTTTTTTGTACCATCACCTTTGAAATGCAAGAGAAAGGCCATAATGTATTATTCCAGCCTAGGTGCAATTTAGATGTTGGCCACTAGATGGCAGCTGTGTATGTGCAACGGTTTAGACTGATCCAATGAACCATTGCATTTTTGTTCAAAATGGTCTATCAAGTCTGCGCAAATGTGCCTAATTTGTTTATTAATAACTTTCATGTTTAAAGTTGGGCACTCTCCTCAAACAATAGCATGGTATTCTTTCACTGTAATAGCTACTGTAAATTGGACCGTGCAGTTAGACTAACATGAATTTAAGCTTTCTGCCAATATCAGATATGTCTATGTCCTGGGAAATGTTCTGGTTACTTACAACCTCATGCCAATCGCATTAGCCTACGTTAGCTCAACTGTCCCGTGGAAGGGACATCGATCCTGAAGAAAGTTTTCCTACAGCAATGAAGGTGTAAATTTGGCCGTTTGGAAAATAAACGTTATATTTGACAAATTAATCTAAAAAAAAACAAGCGCAAACCAAAAAGAATAGCTAATTAAAAATGGCTTGATAATGATTACAAAAATCGAAGAAAGTCTGAGAAATATCTCTACTCAAAAACACAGAGAACCAGACAACAAAAATACACGCTTTCAAAATGGGGAAACCCTGAAGCAATACAAACACACCCTAAGAACAAAAAAGGAACAGAGCATTAGAAATCAGCTGGGTGTAATTGAGGAATCCATAGAATCAAACCACTTCTGGGAGAATTGGAACAAATTAAACAAACCTCATCAGTAGGAATTGGCTATCCAAAATGGGGATATGTGGAGAAATCACTTTGCAAACCTCTACAGGAATATAACAAAGAGCACAGAGCAAAAATATATACAAGAAAAATTACAAATCCTTGAATCAGCAGTCAAAGACTATCAGAATCCTGTGGATACCCCAATTACAGAAGAAAACTCGTTGGAAAAACTATGCACGCTCCAAGATGTGTGTTTACTGAGGAGTTCCATCTCGTAGTGTTTACTGAGGAGTTCCATCTCGTAGTGTTTCTGAGGGGTTCCATCTCGTAGTGTTTACTGAGGGGTTCCATCTCGTAGTGTTTCTGAGGGGTTCCATCTCGTAGTGTTTACTGAGGGGTTCCATCTCGTAGTGTTTACTGAGGGGTTCCATCTCGTAGTGTTTACTGAGGGGTTCCATCTCGTAGTGTTTACTGAGGGGTTCCATCTCGTAGTGTTTCTGAGGGGTTCCATCTCGTAGTGTTTCTGAGGGGTTCCATCTCGTAGTGTTTACTGAGCGGATCCATCTCGTAGTGTTTCTGAGGGGTTCCATCTCGTAGTGTTTACTGAGGGGTTCCATCTCGTAGTGTTTACTGAGGGGTTCCATCTTGTAGTGTTTACTGAGGGGTTCCATCTCGTAGTGTTTACTGAGGGGTTCCATCTCAAAGTGTTTACTGAGGCGGGTGTCAGTAGCACCTCTGGTCCTTGAGGCTGCCACTCTGCCCAGGACACAACGGCTGATGATCTTGACTGAGGCAGAGGCTGCAACTAGATTAGCAAACAGCCACTTCCTCTGTCTGTCTGGCTGACTGTCTGGCAGGCTGTCTGGCTGTGTGAATTCTCCAGTCAGGCTAGTTGAACTGGGGATGAGAGGTACGTGAGGGAATATTGTTGGCACTATGGACAGTAATTGCTGGCTGTAACAATCCTTCCACTGTCGACCATGCACTCAGTCAGAAACAGTTTCAAGTTGCCCCAGATGCGCCATCCTCTGTCTTGTGAATCAATCTCTCTTAATTGGTTGATTAGTTGATATCATTTTTCACAATCACAGTGATCCTTGGCCCTTTCTGGTGACTTTCTTTTGACATCTGCCGAGGTGCTGGTTTCAGAACAGAGGACCTACCAGCTGTCCTGAACAACAGAGAGCTATGCGTGGCATATTGCACCGCCATAAGCAAGTAAGAAATGCATGTAATTATTGTCCAAATAGCTAAAACATCACCACATCCCTCTAAATCACAAACGCACATGTTTCCGGACCATCCTGTGAATGGAAGAACAATCTCAGGCCTTCCTGTTGGACTGTCAATACAAGCACTCACATCATCATTCAGCCTAAAAGGTTACTTTCTGCACACAATCTCTGCATAGACACTTTACCAGGAAAAAATAAAACACAACACTAAGCATTAGGGGTGCTTGCCAAATGGCATTCTATTCCCTATATAGTGCACTACTTTTGACCAGAGCTCATTGACCCTATTCAAATGTAACACAGTATATAGTTAATATTGTCCCATTTGGGACACAGCCTAGATGTGGATATTTTTTCCCCTGTTCTCCCAGCTGCGGTTAGTGGTAATGGGAGGAAATAGGGCTTTCTCTGGGGTTGGTTAGAGCAGAAGTGCACATCACTGCTTTCTCTCCAGACGTCAACTGAGTCCACAATTCTTTACATAGTGCACTACCATAGGGTTCTGGTCAAAAGTAATGGACTATGTAACGATTGGAGTTTCATTTGGGACACATTAGCCCTCTCTTCTCTGGCTTGATGATTTGTGTTTACAGTCCACTTCTCTACTGTTCTGCTACAATGGCCCTCTCCTGGCAACTTTCTCTGAACTGTGTGATGATGCATGCTTCCAAAAGCTTCTAGAACTCAGTATGATGTTCCAGAAGAGGTCAATGTGAGACATTGGGGCGGAGAAAGAGAAAGAGGAGAGACACTGTCACATGCTACACACCTCCATACACACGGGCATATTTATTTTCATGTCTGAGACCTGTATTTTTCCCTCTCTCTGTGAAGGGTATGAAAACATACTTTGCATAATCCAAATGTTTGCTCTGGAAGGTGAACTATAGGGAAGTAGAGAGGAGTAAACAGTATTCCTCATCAATGTTCCATTACCATTAGATATACAAGGACCACTACTCCTATTATAAGGACCGCTACTCCTATTACAAGGAGCACTACTCCTATTATAAGGACTGCTACTCCTATTACAAGGAGCACAACTCCTATTATAAGGAGCACTACTCCTATTACAAGGAGCACAACTCCTATTATAAGGACCGCTACTCCTATTACAAGGAGCACAGCTCCTATTATAAGGAGCACTACTCCTATTACAAGGAGCACTACTCCTATTATAAGGACTGCTACTCCTATTACAAGGAGCACAACTCCTATTATAAGGAGCACTACTCCTATTACAAGGAGCACAACTCCTATTATAAGGACCGCTACTCCTATTACAAGGAGCACAACTCCTATTATAAGGAGTGCTACTCCTATTATAAGGAGCGCTACTCCTATTATAAGGTCCGCTACTCCTATTACAAGGAGCACTACTCCTAATTTAAGTACTGCCATTCCTATTACAAGGAGCACTACTCCAATTACAAGGAGCACTACTCCTAATTTAAGTACTGCCATTCCTATTACAAGGAGTACAACTCCTTCCTCCGCAATCGATTTCCTGAGTCATTATTTCTGTGGTCTACCTCCCTTCTCATCAGTGGCGCCCCGTCATTGAGCCCCACATGGTTTGCAAATAGTTTTTTAAAAATGTATTTATAAAAAGGGAGGGTTGTCTGCTTTGCATTTTATTTTAGCATTAATACGTGTCACATGCAAACAACAATGTAAAAAAAATAAATCATAATAAAGCCGCATACAAACAGTCTCTTTTTTTGTTTTGTCAAGTAAGGCAGCTCCAAAATGCAGGTGTTTCAGCCCAGCACAGTGCTTTCTGTGGTGGTGGGGCAGGCCAGCAGAAAATAGGAGCATTGGCTCAGCATTGCACCGTGATTGGCTCAGTGTTCTGTCACTCATGGGGACATTACGTCACCCACCTAGACATCAAGAACGTGAGCCCTTTGGGTGCTGTCATAGATTTACATTATCGGCCATTGGGCATCAAGATTACACAACGAGTTGGAAATCACAAATTCAGAAATGTGTCGTTTGGAAGGAATCAATGCCTAACTGCATGCCAAGAAACCATTAACGTTAGCCTGCTAGTCAGCGGAGTGGGTGCCCCCCTCCCCTCCCCAAGTTCCCATCATAAATCCAGAGAATGCCAGACTTTGATGACAAAAAAATTCCCACAAAGGACCTTCACAAGGTGAGTCCAAAAATGTCTTGTATGCTGCTGCATAAATGATGCAAGGGAGAAATGTATACTGTAGCTAAGAAAGTGCTTTGACAGTGCTACTGCTTTGACAGTGGTGGTGCTTGGCTTGCACTCAGCTCATACAACATTCTCCAATAAAATAGTGTTAATTGACGTGTTAAATTAAAAGCTTATTTAACACGCCAAATAGTGTTATATGACCTTTTTTTTACACTGAAAGACCCAAACAATGTTCAATGTGCCTCACCCTAATAATTTGGTCTGTTTTCACCTATTAATTTCCCCTACTGTTCTAACTTGGTGATGCACATATAGCCTAAAACTTGTTTTAGAGAAATGTAATCATCAAAAATTGTAAGAGCTTTCTTTGTCTGTTTATATTTCCCCTTCATTTATCATATGGTTCTGACCTGGTGTACAGGGAGTGCTGAACAAATAGTTACATTGACTACGTCCATCCTGGCTCGCTCATTAATGTCTTAATTACGGATTGCCTCTTATCCACTTGTCGTCCCTTTAAGGCCATAAGTTTGTACATCTCAATCATCAGTAGAAACCACATTGTTTAATCAAGTCAGCCATATAAGCTATGCTTTTGTATAAGGCAGTAAATGAGGCTGAACTGTTTCCCTGACAGATAAGGCTCCGTTGAAAGCCATTTGTAGCAGTGGTAAGATGTTGAGACAACTTTATGTAAGCTCTAACAGTTTGTGTGGGTACCGTTTGTCACCGTTTTAGTGCAATCACAGTTTTCCACAAGCGTTTAGACACACGCTTGCTGAATCTCTGGGCCATTTTCCCCAAAACTCTAAACACAAAAACACAAAACCACAAAATGCAAAACTCTACAAATCTCCAGCAAAAGCAAACACTGCATTCAAAACAATTCTCTCTTTCCAAATTATTTTTTGTTTGCATCAAAATGACACACACATGCGTCAAATGAATAGATCTGTCTACCAACTAACAACACACTGATGTGCTCAACACTAAACACTATGAATAGATCTGTCTACCAACCAACAGCACACTGATGTGATCAACACTAAACACTACTATGCCGTTTGCAATTTCAGTGTTACACTGTAGCCGGTTGTAAAATATTGTTACAGGAAAACCAGGAAAAACATTCAGTAAGATAAAGGGCTTTCTAAAATAAAATAAAAAATGAAAATGGCTCATTCTTTCAAAACTCTTAATTTGGTCTGGCCACAGCACCTCATCTACATCACAAGAGATGTTCTCCCTGGCTAAACAGCACCTCATCTACATCACAAGAGATGTTCTCCCTGGCTAAACAGCGGGGAAAGATTCTTCTGGAGTGACGGATCCAGGCGTCGAAAGCCCCCACATCAACTTCACCACATGCATCCTCCATTGCCTGGAGAAGAGGCATGTGTGTGAGGGGATGGCGGTCATACACCTTCCATCAACCATGCCAAGACTCTGTAACCAATCATCTCATAACCACTAGGCAGGCAGCCTAGTGGTTCGAGTGTTGGACTTGTAACTGAAAGGTTGCAAGATCGAATCCCCGAGCTGACAAGGTAAAAATCTGTCATTCTGCCCCTGAAAAAAGGCAGTTAACCCACTGTTCCTAGGTCATCATTGAAAATAATAATTTGTTATTGACTTACTTGCCTAGTTAAATAAAGGTAAAACATATTCTGCAGAACTGAGAGACGGTCAGGCCATGGTAGAAGACACCGGCTGTCCACACCAAAACAGGAGACGGTCAGGCCATGGTAGAAGACACCGTCTGTCCACACCAAAACAGGAGACGGTCAGGCCATGGTAGAAGACACCGTCTGTCCACACCAAAACAGGAGACGGTCAGGCCATGGTAGAAGACACCGGCTGTCCACACCAGAACAGAGACGGTCAGGCCATGGTAGAAGACACCGTCTGTCCACACCAAAACAGGAGACGGTCAGGCCATGGTAGAAGACACCGTCTGTCCACACCAGAACAGGAGACGGTCAGGCCATGGTAGAAGACACCGGCTGTCCACACCAGAACAGAGACGGTCAGGCCATGGTAGAAGACACCGGCTGTCCACACCAGAACAGGAGACGGTCAGGCCATGGTAGAAGACACCGGCTGTCCACACCAGAACAGGAGACGGTCAGGCCATGGTAGAAGACACCGTCTGTCCACACCAAAACAGAGACGGTCAGGCCATGGTAGAAGACACCGTCTGTCCACACCAAAACAGAGACGGTCAGGCCATGATGGAAGACACCGTCTGTCCACACCAAAACAGAGACGGTCAGGCCATGGTAGAAGACACCGTCTGTCCAAACCAGAACAGGAGACCGCTAGTGTGAACATGGTGGTGGCAAACAATACCATTAGACTAGGAGAAATCCAGAACCGCATAATTGCAGACAACACAATATTCAATAACATTCACCAGCTTGGCTTGTCTACATGCAACCGTGTATTACAGTGCAAACTAATCCAGACGAAACAGATCTACAGGGTAGACAAGCCCAGCTGGTGAATGTTATTGAATATTGTGTTGTCTGCAATTATGTGGTTCTGGATTTCTCCTAGTCTAATGGTATTGTTGACTTCCATTTTCCTCCAAAACAGGAGAGCTCATCTGTGGCCTTTTATAGTGTTAAAGCTCAAGAACAATTCAGCAACTAGTGTTTACAAATGTGAGGAGCAGCCAATAGCTGTTTTGAGCTTGACATTGTGATTGCCTTGCTTTCCAAAGAGACTAAAGATATTTGAATTTTGAATGTTGTGCCTAACGTAGAGAACTGTGTGTAGTGTTTTGCAAAAGTGTGAAATAGAATTGAAAATGCAATTTTGTAGACTTGGTTTAGGGATTTGGTACATGAGTTTCAGGTTTAGGTGATTGTGTTTCAAGTTCCAATTATAGGGTGCAAACAATTGGGAAAAACTGTAATGTGTTGTTTAGTGCTGTGTAGTGTAGTGGCTTTGATTGGCTGCATCCCTCATGTTTTAGCTTGTTGGCCCCACCAAGATATGCAGGCTAACATCACCACTGCTTCTCATGCTCTGCACGTGAAAAAACACAAGAGCAGGCACACACACACACACACGCGCACACGCACACACACACACACACACACACACACACACACACACACACACACACACACACACACACACACACACACACACACACACACACACACACAGAGAAGTGTACACACACACACACCATTAAGCAGAGACACGATATGTATCCCCAGGTGTAAAGGCTCTTCAGTGAAGGTATTGCCATTAACATTACCACTGAGGAGAAGCTTCAGACTGCATCCCAAAAAGACATCCTATTCCTCATATAGTGCACTACTTTTGAACAGAGTCCTGTTGTAATGTAGGGAATAAGGAACCATTTGGGACAGACATTTGGTTTTACTGCCTGGCTGTGTTAGAAGAGGGAGCCAGCATTCATTCTGATTGTGCTTCTAGTGCTATGATAGCGGTCTGTAGGGGTTTGATGCTATAAGAGAGGGTTATGAATTGGTAAGAGAGGGTTATGTATTGGTAAGAGAGGTTTGTTTTGTAATGTTAAAAGAAGGTTTTGTATTGGTAAGAGAGGGTTATGTATTGGTAAGAGAGGGTTTTGTACTGGTAAGATAGGTTTGCTTTGTATTGTTAAAAGAGGGGTTTGAATTGGTAAGAGATGGTTGGTTTGTATTGTTAAAGGGTTGTATTGGTAAAAGAGGGTTTTGTATTGGTAAGAGAGGATTTTGTATTGGTAAGAGAGTTGTTTTGTATTCGTAAGAGAGGGTTTTGTGTTGGTAAGAGAGGGTTGCATTGGCAAGAGAGGGTTTTGTATTGGTAAGAGAGGGTTTGTATTGGTAAGAGGGGGATTTTTTGTAATAGTAGGAGAGGGTTTGTATTGGTAGGAGAGGATTATGAATTGATAAGAGATGGTTGTTTTGTATCGTTAAAAGAGTGTTTTGTATCGTTAAAAGAGGGTTTTGTATTGGTAGGAGAGGGTTTGTATTGGTAAGAGAGGGTTTTGTGTTGGTAAAATCTTGTTTGTATTGGAAATTCAGGAATTTGTATTGGTAAGAGATGGTTTTGTATTGGTAAGAGGGAGATTTTTTTGTAATGGTAGGAGAGGGTTTGAATTGGTAAGAGAGGATTAAGAATTGAGAAGAGATGGTTGTTTTGTATCGTTAAAAGAGGGTTTTGTATTGGTAAGAGAGGGTTTTGTATTGGTAAGAGAGGGTTTTGTATTGGTAAGAGAGGGTTTTGTATTGGTAAGAGAGGGTTTTGTATTGGTAAGAGAGGGTTTTGTATTGGTAAGAGATGGTTTTGTATTGGTAAGAGAGGGTTGAATTGGTAAGAGATGGTTGTTTGTATTGTTAAAAGCGGGGTTTGTGTTGATAAGAGATGATTTTGTATTGGTAAGAGAGGGATTTGTATTGGTAAGAGAGGGATTTGTATTGGTAAATGAGGTTTATATTGGTAAGAGAGGGTTGTATATTGGTGAGAGGAGGTTGTTTGGTGTGAAATGAGGGTTTTGTATAGGTAAGAGAGGGTTTTGTACTGGTAAAAGATGGTTTTGTATTGGTACTTGAGGAATTTGTATTGGTGAGAGTGTTGAATTGGTAAGAGGGTTGTATTGGTAAAAGAGAGATTTGTATTGGTGAGATTGGGTATTGTACTGGTAAAAGAGAGATTTGTATTGGTGAGATTGGGTATTGTACTGGTAAAAGAGAGATTTGTATTGGTAAGATTGGGTTTTGTACTGGCAAAAGTGGTCTATATTGGTAAGAGATTTGTATTGGTGAGATTGGGTATTGTACTGGTAAAAGAGAGATTTGTATTGGTAAGATTGGGTTTTGTACTGGTAAAAGTGGTCTGTATTGGTAAAAGTGGTCCGTATTGGTAAAAAAAAAGGGGTTGTAATGTTAAGAGGATTTTGTATTGGTAAGAGGGGATTTTGTATTAGCAAGATAATATTTATAATTGTTAAGAGAATGTTGTTTTGCATCTGTAAGAGATGATTGATTTGGTTAGAGAGGGTTGTTTTGTATAGGCAAGAGAGGATTTTGTATTGATAAAAAAGGGTTGTAATGGTAAGAGAGGTTTGTGTTGGAAAAATATTGGTTGTATTGGTAAGAGAGGGTTTATATTGGTAATAAAGGTTTTGTACTGGTCAGGGAGGTAAGAGAGGGTTTGGTGTTGTAATAGAGGGTTTTTGTATTAGTAAGCAATTGTTTGTAATGGTGAAGAGGGTAGTATTGGTAAGATGATTTTGAATTGGTAAGAGAGGGGTGTTTAGTATTGTTAAAATAACATTTTGTATTGATAAGAGAGGAATTTGTATTGGTAAAATAGGGTTGTAGTGGTAAGTGAGGGTTCTTTTGTATTGTTAAAATAGGCTTTTGTATTGGTAAGAGTTTTTTTTTATGTTAAAAGAGGGTTTTGTATTGGTAAGAGAGGTGTAAGGGTCCTGTGTGTAGCTGGTGTAGAGTCATGCACAGGACAGCAAATATGAGTAATCAATGTTACTTTGTACATTTGTCATTTTGAGTAAAAGTACATCACGAGCACACCATGACGGACCGAACATACAATAAACAATCACTCATAAATACAACATGGGGAACAGAGGGTTAAATAATTAACACGTCATTGATTGAGTGAAGCAAGATGTGATAAGACAAAGACAGAACAAATGGAAAATGAAAAGTGGATCAACCGCCGAACGCCGCTCGAACAAGGAAAGGGATCGACTTCGGCGGAAGTCGTGACGAGGGATGTTTTGTATTGTTAAAAGAGAGGATTGTATTGGTTAAGAGAGTGTTTGTATTGGTAAGAGAAGGTTTGTTTTGGTAAGAGAAGGTTGTTTTTGTATTGGTAAGAGAGGGTTTGATATTGGTAAGAGAGGGTTTGATATTGGTAAGAGAGGGTTTGATATTGGTAAGAGAGGGTTTGATATTGTTAAGAGAGGATTTTGTATTGGTTAGATAGTGTTATTTTGTATTGGTAAGAGAGGGTTTGTATTGGTTAAGAGAGTGTTTGTATTGGTAAGAGAAGGTTTGTTTTGGTAAGAGAAGGTTGTTTTTGTATTGGTAAGAGAGGGTTTGTATTGGTTAAGAGAGTGTTTGTATTGGTAAGAGAAGGTTTGTTTTGGTAAGAGAAGGTTGTTTTTGTATTGGTAAGAGAGGGTTTGATATTGGTAAGAGAGGGTTTGTATTGGTAAGAGAGGGTTTGTATTGGTTAGATAGTGTTATTTTGTATTGTTAAGAGAGGGTTTGATATTGGTAAGAGAGGGTTTGTATTGGTAAGAGAGGGTTTGTATTGGTTAGATAGTGTTATTTTGTATTGGTAAGAGAGGGTTTGTATTGGTAAAAGAGGGGTTGCATTGGTGAGAGAGGGTTTGTATTGGTAAAAGAGGGTTTGTACTGGTAAAAGACGGTTTGTACTGGTAAAATATGGTTTGTATTGGTAAGAGCGGGTTGTATTGCTCGGAGAGGGTTTGTAATGGTAAGAGAGGGTTTTTGTAATGTTAGAGTGGGTTTGGTATTGTTTAGAGAGTGTTTTGTATTGGTAAGAGAGGGTTTTGTATTGGTAAAAGAGGGTTTGGTATTGGTAAGAGGGGGTTGTTTTGTAATTATAAAAGAGGGTTTGTATTGGGTGGAGAGTGTTTTGTATTGGTAAGAGAGGGTTTTGTATTGGTAAGAGAGTGTTTTGTATTGGTAAGAGAGTGTTTTGTATTGGTAAGAGAGGGTGGTTTTGTATTGTTAAAAGACGGTTTTGTGTTGGTAAAAGAGGGATGAATTGGTAAGAGAGGGTTTGTAATGGTAAGAAAAGGTTGTGTATTGGAAAGAGGTTTGTATTGGTAAGAGAGGTTTTGAATTGGTAAAAGCTGGTTTGTATTGGTAAGATAGGATTCTGTATTGGTAAAGGAGGGTTTTATTTTGGGGGGGTGAATAGCTATGCACACTCAAGTTTTCTGTTTTTTAGTCTTATTTCTTGTTTGTTTCACAATCTAAAATGTTTTGCACCTTCAAAGTGGTAGGCATGTAATGTAAATCAAATGATACAAACCCCCCAAAAATCAATTTCAATTCCAGGGTGTAAGGCAACAAAATAGGAAAAATCCCAAGGGGACGAATACTTTCGCAAGCCAATGTAAGAGAAGCTCATAAGGGTAAGAGAGGGTTTTGTAATGGTTAGAGAGGGTTTATAATGGTTAGAGAGGGTTGTAATGGTTAGAGAGGGTTGTAATTGTTAGAGAGGGTTGTAATGGTAAGAGAGGGTTGTAATGGTAAGAGTGGGTTTATAATGGTAAGAGTGGGTTTATAATGGTAAGAGAGGGTTTATAATGGTAAGAGAGGGTTTAAATTGGTAAGAGAGGGTTTGTATTTTTAAGAGATACATGGTAAGATGTTATGGTAAGAGAGGGTTTGAGAGGGTTTGGTAAGAGAGGGTTTGTATTTTTAAGGGGATGTTTTGTTATGGTAAGAGAGGGTTTGTATTGGTAAGAGAGGGTTTGTATTGGTAAGAGAGGGTTTGTATTGGTAAGAGAGGGTTTGTATTGGTAAGAGAGGGTTTTGTACAGGTAAGAGAGGATTGTTTTGTATTGTTAAAATAATGTTTTGTATTGGTAAAAGAGGATAGTATTGGGAAGAGAGGGTTGTTTTGTATTGGTAAGAGAGGGTTTTGTACAGGTAAGAGAGGGTTTTGTACAGGTAAGAGAGGATTGTTTTGTATTGTTAAAATAATGTTTTGTATTGGTAAAAGAGGATAGTATTGGGAAGAGAGGGTTGTTTTGTATTGGTAAGAGAGGGTTGTTTTGTAAGAGAGGGTTGTTTTGTAAGAGAGGGTTTGGATTGGTAAGAGAGGGTTTGTATTGGTGAGAGTAGGTGTGTAATGGTAAGAGAGAGAGAGAGGGTTTCATAGGCAGTTTAAAGATAGCATGGCTGTGTTGATGAATATAAAACAGGTATACTTCTGTACTGTGTGTTTTCTGCACAACACTTGAAGTCCATTATATTGACTCGACCAGGCTCATCCCTTTTTCGGATGTGTGAATAATGCATGATACATACACACACGCACACACACACACACACACACCAGGTCCAATGATACAGGCGCTCAAACACAGGGTTGCGTGATAGAGAGATAGAGAGACAGAGAAAAGGAGAGAAAGGGAGAGAAAGGGAGAGAGATGTGCTATGTGTACACTGCCCACAAAATGCATGTCTCCGTCAGATTTCACAGATCCACAAAGAATTCTAGAAAACAAACCCAGTGTTGATAAACTCCCATATCTACTGGCTGAAATACCACAGTGGGTGTCTTCACTGCAAGTATATTGTATGTTTCGAATATTCAATAAATGTAAAAAAAAAACATGCTGTGATAACCTGCAGTGTTTTGCATGTGATAACCTGCAATGATTACCTGCTGTGTTTTACTTGTGATAACCTGCAGTGTTTTACATGTGATAACTTGCTGTGATTACCTGCAGTGTTTTACATGTGATAACCTGCAATGATTACCTGCTGTGTTTTACTTGTGATAACCTGCAGTGTTTTACATGTGATAACTTGCTGTGATTACCTGCAGTGTTTTACATGTGATAACCTGCTGTGATTACCTGCAGTGTTTTACATGTGATAACCTGCAATGATTACCTGCTGTGTTTTACTTGTGATAACCTGCAGTGTTTTACATGTGATAACTTGCTGTGATTACCTGCAGTGTTTTACATGTGATAACCTGCTGTGATTACCTGCAGTGTTTTACATGTGATAACTTGCTGTGTTTTACATGTGATAACCTGCAATGATTACCTGCAGTGTTTTACATGTGATAACTTGCTGTGTTTTACATGTGATAACCTGCAGTGATTACCTGCAGTGTTTTACATGTGATAACCTGCTCTGTTTTGCATGTGATAACCTGCAGTGTTTTGCGTTCTGTGCATCCCTTCAGGACCAAGGGGGATTTATGCTACAAAAATCATACAAGAATTGAAATCATCCAGACCATTTTGGGGTGCATCCAGTATTTGCTATCCTACTAATGTGCTTCTTGCTTCATCATCCAAAAGTGTGTCTCAGTACTTTAAGCATCCTGAGTGAGTGTGACAGAGATGTGCAGATGGGATTTCTCATTTTAAAAGCTGTTTTTACTGCTTGTATACTCCTGACAAAATAACAGCGACAGAGAGAGAGAGAGAGAGAGAGAGAGAGAGAGAGAGAGAGAAAGAGAAAGTGGGAAGGGAAGAGAGAGAGCGAGCTAAAGGGAGATTAAAGGTATCTGATAGCTGTCCCTTCCTGGCTGATAGATATATTTATCTCTTCTTCCTCAGGGCCAGACTTAGTCGAAACCGTTACTGGAAAGCAAGGGAAAAGGGGTGGGCTTGTATGTGTGTATGTCACAGGAGGCTGGTGGCACCTTAATTGGGGAGGACGGGCATGCGGTAATGGCTGGAGTGGAATGGTTTACAGCTGTTTGATGTCCATTCGCTCTGTTCCAGACATTATTATGAGCCGTCCTCTCTGCAGCCTCCACTAGTGTTTGTGTGTGTGTCTTACCCCATAGTAAGGCCTGTTTCCAGGAGGGATTTAGTGGTTTGATCCCAGGACAGAGAGTGTGTGTGTGTGTGTGTGTGTGTGTGTGTGTGTGTCTTACCCCATAGTAAGGCCTGTTTCCAGGAGGGATTTAGTGGTTTGATCCCAAGTGTGAGAGTCCAGTGGGCACAGAGACAGGACAGAGAGTGTGTGTATGTTTGTGATCCTGACAGTACAGAGGATGTAACCCACCCAAACCCCCCACTAATCTACTCACTGGGTTATCTCCCAGTAAAGGAGCTTACAGGCAGACAGGGCATTGGCTACCCTAGAGGAGACCCCAGATGTTAAGTAAACCAACCAAACACACACACACAGACACTACACATTAACCAACCCCCTGTCCCTTGCTTTACAGAAATGCACATATGGCTAGCACTGCATTTTCTTGACACCAAGTCACGCAGTAGGGAAATGACTGTAACTAAGTGAAAATCTGTTCTTGTTGCAGTACGTGTGACTGTGAGTGAGTCACTGGGCAGTTAGCTGGGGGTAGTAGTAGCCTAATGCTTAGTGGTGCAGATGGTTTGGTCTTGCTAGTGGATAGTCATGGCTAGCTTATACCAGATGATCCATGACTGATATTTGCCTCGTCTACTATTTTGGTCATTCAATTAAATAAGCCCCTTGGTTTAAATAGGCCACCCACTATGAATCAAATCAAATCAAAATTTATTTGATTTCCCTCCTCCATATGGTCAGCAGCATACCACTGCTGGCTTGCTTCTGAAGCTAAGCAGGGTTGGTCCTGGTCAGTCCCTGGATGGGAGACCAGGTGCTGCTGGAATTGTTGTTGGAGGGCCAGTAGGAGGCACGCTTTCCTCTGGTCTAAAAAAATATATCCCAATGCCCCAGGGCAGTGATTGGGGACACAGCCCTGTGTAGGGTGCTGTCTTTCTGATGGGACGTTAAACGGGTGTCCTGACTCTCTGAGGTCATTAAAGATCCCATGGCACTTATCGTAAGATTGGGGTGTTAACCCTGGTATCCTGGCTAAATTCCCAATCTGGCCCTCAAACCGTCACAGTCACCTAATAATCACCAGTTTACAATTGGCTCACTCATCCCCCTCCTCTCCCCTGTAACTGTTCCACAGGTCGTAGCTGCAAATGAGAATGTGTTCTCAGTCAACATACCTGGTAAAATAACGGATAAATCAATCAATAAATAAATAAGCATTTGTCACGTGTGCCAAATACAACAGGTGTAGTAGACCTTGCAGTGAATTGCTTACTTACAGGCTCTAACCAATAGTGCGAAAAGGTATTAGGTGAACAATAGGAAGGTAAAGAAATAAAACAACAGCAAAAAGACAGGCTATATGCAGTAGTGAGGCTATAAAAGTAGCGAGGCTACAAACAGACACCGGTTAGTCAGTCTGAGAATCCTTTTTGTCCTAGACTTGGCACTCCGGTACCGCTTGCCATGCGGTAGTACAGAGAACAGTCGGTGGCTGGGGTCTTTGACAATTTTTAGGGCCTTCCTCTGACAACGCCTGGTGTAGAGGTCCTGGATGGCAGGCAGTTTAGCCACAGTGATGTACTGGGCCGTACGCACTACCCTCTGAAGTGCCTTGCGGTCAGAAGCTGAGCAATTGCCGTACCAGGCAGTGATGCAACCAGGATGCTCTCGATGTTGCAACTATATAACCTTTTGAGGATCTCAGGACCCATACCAAATCTTTTTAGTTTTCTGAGGGGGAATAGGCTTTGTCGTGCCCTCTTCACGACTGTCTTGGTGTGTTTGGACTGTAGTCCACAATCATCTCCTTAGTCTTGGTTACGTTGAGGGATAGGTTGTTATTCTGGCACCACCCGGCCAGGTCTCCGACCTCCCTAAAGGCTGTCTCGTCATTGTCGGTCATCAGGCCGACCACTGTTGTGTCGTCTGCAAAATTATTGATGGTGTTGGAGTCGTGCGTGGCCATGCAGTCGTGGGTGAACAGGGAGTACAGGAGGGGACTGAGCATGCACCCCTGGGGAGCTCCAGTGTTGAGGATCAGTGTGGCAGATGTGTTGCTACCTACCCTCCCCACCTGGAGACGGCCCGTCAAGATGACCAGGATCCAGTTGCAGAGGGAGGTGTTTAGTCCCAGGATCCTTAGCTTAGTGATGAGCTTTGAGGGTACTATGGTGTTGAATGCT
The DNA here is from genome assembly GCF_057628025.1 of Oncorhynchus mykiss. Lineage (NCBI taxonomy): Eukaryota > Metazoa > Chordata > Actinopteri > Salmoniformes > Salmonidae > Oncorhynchus > Oncorhynchus mykiss. The sequence goes on along the minus strand of NC_143025.1, from coordinate 86,153,977 downwards.
GAGCTGTAGTCAATGAATAGCATTCTCACATAAGTGTTCATTTTGTCCAGGTGGGAAAGGGCAGTGTGAAGTGCAATAGAGATTGCATCATCTGTGGATCTGTTTGGGCGGTATGCAAATTGGAGTGGGTCTAGGGTTTCTGGGATAATGGTGTTGATGTGAGCCATTACCAACCTTTCAAGGCACTTCATGGCTACGGACATGAGTGCTACGGTTCTGTAGTCATTTAGGCAGGTTGCCTTTGTGTTCTTGGGCACAGGGACTATGGTGGTCTGCTTGAAACATGTTGGTATTACAGACTCAATCAAGGACATGTTGAAAATGTCAGTGACGACACCTGCCAGTTGGCCAGCACATGCCCGGAGCACACGTCCTTGTAATCCGTCTGGCCACGCAGCCTTGTGTATGTTGACCTGTTTAAAGGTCTTACTCACGTCGGCTACGGAGAGCGTGATCACACAGTCGTCTGGAACAGCTGATGCTCTCATGCATGCCTCAGTGTTGCTTTTCCTCTAAGCGAGCATAGAAGTTAGGCTCTGGTAGGCTCGTGTCACTGGACAGCTCGCGGCTGTGCTTCCCTTTGTAGTCTGTAATAGTTTGCAAGCCCTGCCACATAAGACGACCACTGATCCCACGATAGGGATCAAACCCTAGTAGAGGGGAATCGGCCAAACCCCACTAAATACTGAGGTGGTCAACCCTGGTCCCAGGCTGGGGGGCTGCTGGACATGCAGGCTTTTGTTCCAGCCCTGCGCTGAAAATCAAATCTAGAGTCGGCTTTCTATTCCGCAACAAAGCCTTCTTCACTCACGCCGCCAAACTTACCCTAGTAAAACTGACTATCCTACTGATCCTCGACTTCGGCGATGTCATCTACAAAATAGCTTCCAATACTCTACTCAGCAAACTGGATGCAGTTTATCACAGTGCCATCCGTTTTGTTACTAAAGCACCTTATACCACCCACCACTGCGACCTGTATGCTCTAGTCGGCTAGCCCTCGCTACATATTCGTCGCCAGACCCACTGGCTCAAGGGTCATCTACAAGTCCATGCTAGGTAAAGCTCCCGCCTTATCTCAGTTCACAGGTCACGATGGCAACACCCACCCGTAGCACGCGCTCCAGCAGGTGTATCTCACTGATCACCCCTAAAGCCAACACCTCATTTGGCCGCCTTTCGTTCCAGTTCTCTGCTGCCTGTGACTGGAACGAATTGCAAAAATCGCTGAAGTTGGAGAATTTTATCTCCCTCACCAACTTCAAACATCTGCTATTTGAGCAGCTAACCGATCGCTGCAGCTGTACATAGTCTATCGGTAAATAGCCCACCCAATTTTACCTACCTCATCCCCATACTGTTTATATTTATTTACTTTTCTGCTCTTTTGCACACCAATATCTCTACCTGTACATGACCATCTGATCATTTATCACTCCAGTGTTAATCTGCAAAATTGTAATTATTCGCCTACCTCCTCATGCCTTTTGCACACAATGTATATAGACTCTCTTTATTTTCTACTGTGTTATTGACTTGTTAATTGTTTACTCCATGTGTAACTCTGTGTTGTCTGTTCACACTGCTATGCTTTATCTTGGGCAGGTCACAGTTGCAAATGAGAACTTGTTCTCAACTAGCCTACCTGGTTAAATAAAGGTGAAATACAATTTTTAAAAATCTAGATCCTCATGAGTTAATTCAGTTTTTTTAGGGCTGGGCTGGAACCAAAACACCTGCTCTTATTGCATTCATCTTGGACCACAACCGGTCACTATTGGCTCACTCTAACCATTATGCTACTCATCTATCACCTACCATCTATTGTCAACCCACAACCCACAGTGATGATACAAATGGGTGTTACTGTTCATTCAACTTCCTGGAAACATCCATAGTGAGAGTGGGTCTGAAATGGGAGGAGGGTTATATACAGGGCGCGTTTCCCAAAGGCTGGAGCGTTGACCTTCTCGCCCACTCCAATTTCCGTTCAGTATCACTCCAATAGTGACGAGCTCAGGGCATGTCCGGCCCCAGCATTGCATTTGTAGGCTACTTGTGTGCTGCTATAGCCCTGCCCCCTTCCTTTAGCTGCTGTCATGGAGTTCGCTAAATATTTTCATGAAGAAACTGAAAAAACACACAGGTGCAAAATCAAGGTGACTTACAAAGATGAGGAGAACCAAGAGCAAGAGTGTGTACGGTGATGTATGTGTCCACAACTAAAGAATCATTGTGGAATCTGAAAAGACACGTATCCTGAAAGCATGATGGTGTACTATGTACTAACAGAAAGGAACCAGGTGGGTGGCTTGCTAAGAGTGTCGTTAAAAAAAATCTATCTATTTTCGTTCTATCATTGATTTAGTCATATTAGGCCTGACATATTACCTCTTCCAAGGAGCTTTCAGTTTAAAACACTTCAGGTCTACCGATAGAAAAATAAGAAATACACTTTGCATCCCTGTAAAGGGTGACCCAAAGGGTGTTTCGCATCCCTAGTGGCTCTGCAAGCGGGGAGGTTATTCTCTGCTTCTGGCCTGCTCTCCAGGCACCATCACATGAGCCTGAAGCCACAGACTCTGGCCAAACTCATGTTTCTACAAGTGAATTCAAAGGCACTGTAGACTGAGCCTAATGTGGCATTTTTTTTTGTCAAATTCAGATTTTTTTCGAAGTAAGTCACAGCCTATGTGCACAATCTGTAGACTATAACGATTTAATGCGACAAAATGTTGTTTAAATGCTGAGTGCTTAATGTTCTTGCTGGCCTAGTGTGTCACACTCGCAAATGCTTCACAATAAATTTATTTGTAGGCTACAGCCTTGAAATGATTATCATAAAAGGCTAATAATATAGCCTAAATAACTCAAGTTTGTGTCTTCTTAGGTTCCCTGTCTGTCTCCTGACCTATTTAGAGTGTTTATATGCCGTTTAATATGACACGTAGCATATATGAGAGGTCCATAGTCACCTTTTCATGTTGTTTATTCAAATACTTTCAATTCAAATCATATGGTTTGGTTTCAATATTTCAAAACTAAATGGTAGGTCCAGGTACTCACAAAAATAGATGATTTTTGGTTGAGGGTGATATTGATCAATGGACCAAAATTGGAGCAGCTGTATTTTTCCTGCGAGGGAGTGGTTTTTAGCAGTGCGGTTGGAAAGGATGTAGAGCACCTACACTCCCACTCCACTGAGACTAGCGCTGGACTACACTCCCACTCCACTGAGACTAGTGCCGGGCTACACTCCCACCCCACTGAGACTAGTGACGGGCTACACTCCCACCCCACTGAGACTAGTGCCGGGCTACACTCCCACCCCACTGAGACTAGCGCTGGGCTACACTCCCACTCCACTGAGACTATTGCTGGGCTACACTCCCTCCCCACTGAGACTAGCGCCGGGCTACACTCCCTCCCCACTGAGACTAGCGCCGGGCTACACTCCCTTCCCACTGAGACTAGCGCCGGGCTACACTCCCACCCCACTGAGACTAGCGCCGGGCTACACTCCCACCCCACTGAGACTAGTGCTGAGATGGCTCTCCTTACATAATGCTACTGCTGCTGTTGTAGTACACACCAAACACACACACTGCACGCAAATATATACACATATACATGCATATACACTCACTGAGTGTACAAAACATGCTCTTTCCATGACATAGACTGACCAGGTAAATCCGTGAGAATAATACGGTCCCTTATTGATGTCTGTTGTTAAATCCACTTCAATGAGTGTAGATGAAGGGGAGGAGACAGGTTAGAGAAGACAGTTGAGAAATGGATTGTGTATGTGTGCCATTCAGAGGGTGAACGGACAAGACACAATATTTCAGTGCCTTTGAACGGGGTATGGTAGTAGGTGTCAGACGCACTGGTTTGATTGTGTCAAGAACTGCATCGATGCTGAGTTTTTACGTTCAACAGTTTCCCGTGGGTATAAAGAATGGTTTCCCACCCAAATGACATCCAGCCAACTGGACACATAAACAAATAAAATAATATATATGTTTGAGATTCTTTGATTAACAAATTAGGCACATTTGGGCAGTGTTGATACAACATTTTGAACGGAAATTAAATGGTTCATTGGATCAGTCTAAAGCTTTGCACCATCTAGTGGCTGCCATCTAGTGGCCAAAATCTAAATTGCACCTGGCCTGCAGTAATACATTATGGCCTTTCTCTTGCATTTCAAAGATGATGGTACAAAAAAATACAAAAGAATGGTTGTTTTTTTCTTTGTATCTCTTACCAGATCTATTGTATTATATTCTCCTACATTTGTTTCAAATTTCCACAAACTTCAAAGTGTTCCCTTTCAAATGATACAACCAATATGCATATCCTTGCTTCAGGGCCTGAGCTACAGGCAGTTAGATTTGGGTATGTAATTTTAGGTGAAAATTGAAAAAAAGGGGCGGATCCTTAAGAGGTTTTAAAACACTCATTCCCTAAACTTGCTTCCCGACTCTCAGCGCACTCCGCTACACCTTCATTATCAAATTGCTGCAAAGAAACCACTACTAAAGGAGACCAATAAGAAGAAGACACTTGCTTGGACGAAGAAACACAAGCAATAGAAATTAAACCGGTGGAAATATGTCCTTTAGTCTGATGACTCCAAATTTGAGATTTATGGTTCCAACCTCTATGTTTTTGTGAGACGCAGAGTAGGTGAGCCGATTATCTCTGTATGTGTGGTTCCCACAGTTAATAATGGAGATAGAGGTGAGATGGTGTGGGGGTGCATTGCTGGTGACACTGTCTGTGATTTATTTTAAATTCAAGACACACTTAACCAGCATGGCTACCACAGCATTCTGCAACATTACGCCATCTGGTTTGTGCTTCGTGTGACTACTATTTGTTTTTCGACAGGACAGTGACCCATTACACATCCAGGCTGTGTAAGGGCTATTCGACCAATAAGAGTGATGGAGTGCTGCATCAGATGACCTGGCCTCCACAATCACCAGACCTCAACTCAATTGAGTTGGTTTGGGATGAGTTGGACCGCAGATTGAAGGAAAAGCATCCAACAAGTGCTCAGCATATGTGGGAACTACTTCAAGACTGTTGGAAAAGCATTCCAGGTGAAGTTGGTTGAGAGAATTCCAAGAGTGTGCAAAGCTGTCATCAAGGCAAAGCGTGGCTACATTGAAGAATCTCAAATATATTTTGATTTCTTTAACACTCTTTTGGTAACTACAAGATTCCATAAATGTTATTTCATAGTTTTGATGTCATCACTATTAGTCTACAATGTAGAAAATGTAATAAAGAAATTTAAAAACTGGAATGAGTAGGTATGTCCAAAACTTAGACTGGTACTGCGCGCGCGCACACACACACACACACACACACACACACACACACACACACACACACACACACACACACACACACACACACACACACACACACACACACACACACACACACACACACACACACACATCTTCTGCTCCATGCAACTGTTTGGTCACACTTCAAGTCACCTCGCTCCCACCCACTTTCGTAAGGAAAGGACCAACCCTTTAGGTAGGGTGGGATTCATATTGATTGGTCTTCAGTCCATTTTAAATTATATTCCATCCAATCAATGCCAAGGATGCAGTTTTCCCCTGTGGTTCTGGGAAAGACACTTGATGGAGGTTATTACATTATCCATGCTCAGTAAAGAGGATCACTTTAGGTTACATATTGCGTAAAGCCATAGTAGATATCAATAATTTGATAAACTGTGTCAGATGATCGTCTGTGTGACATTTAAGCATGTTAATCCTTGCAAGGCTGCTGGCCCAGACGGCATCCTTAGCCACATCATCAGAGCATGCGCAGACACGCTGGCTGGAGTGTTTACAGACTAACTCAATCTCTCCCTATCCCAGTCTGCTGTCCCCGCTTGCTTCAAGATGTCCATCATTGTTCCTGAACCCAAGAAAGCAAATTTAACTGAACTTAATGACTCGCCCTGTAGCACTCACTTCTGTCATCATGAAGTCCTTTGAGTGGCTAGTTAAGGATCATATCACTTCCAATTTACCTGACACCCTAGACCCACTGCAATTAGCATACCGCCCAATAGATCAACAGGCAATGCACTCGCCATCGCACTACACACTGCCTTCTCCCATCTGGACAAGATTAATAACTATGTAAAAATGTTGATCATTGACTACAGCTCAGCCTTCAACACCATAGGACCTTCCAAAATCATCATTAAGATCAGGGCCCTGGGTCTGAACCCCGCCCTGTGCAACTGGGTCCTGGACTTCCTGACGGGAAGTGTAACTGGGTGTCTTGTGAGTGAAAACATCCGAAGATCATCAAAGGTAAACTATTAATTTGATTGCTTTTCTGATTTTCGTGACCAAGCTTCCTGATGCTAAGTGTACTTAATGTTTTATCGTGCGATCGATAAACCTACACAAACGCTTGGATTGCTTTCGCTGTAAAGCATAATTTCAAAGTTTGACACGACAGGTGGATTAACAAAATGCTAAGCTGTGTTTTCCTATATTGCACTTGTGATTTCATGAATATAAATATTTGTAGTAATATTTATTGAATGTAGCGCTATGCTATTCAGCGGTTGTTGATGAGACTTATCCCTATAGTGGGATTGCAGCCATAACAAGTTCTGTGCCTTTCCAACCTCAGAATGCTGAAGAATGGCCCTTACAACCTTTTATGGCTTGGGGGCAGTATTGAGTAGCTTGGATGAATAAGGTGCCCAGAGAAAACGGCCTGCTCCTCAGTCTCAGTTGGTAATATATGCATATTATTAGTAGTATTGGATAGAAAACACTGAAGTTTCTAAAACAGTTTGAATGATGTCTGTGAGTATAACAGAACTCATATGGCAGGCTAAAATCTGAGAAGAAATCCAAACAGGAAGTGAGAAATCGAAGGTTGGTAGATTTTCAACACAGTTCCAATTGAAATCCCACTGAGATATGAATGAAGTTGTACATCCTAGGGCTTCCACTAGATGTCAACCGTCTATAGAAATTTGAATGAGGCTTCTAATGTGTTGTGGGACTGAATAAGAGCAGAATGAGCCATGTGTCTGGCAGTCAGCCATTTCCCGGTCTTGCGCATTCCACATGATATCCACTTGCGTTCCGTTGCTCCTCAACACACAAAGGAATTCTCCGGTTGGAACTTTATAGAAGATGTATGATAAGAACATCCTAATGATTGATTGTGTACTTAGTTTGAAATGTTTCTTCGACCTGTAATATAACTTTTTGAAGTTTTTGTCCGAAGTAACACTCGACCAGAACGAGTGTTTGGATATGTATACCAAACGCGCTAAAAAAATGAGGTATTTGGACATAAATAACAGACATTATCGAACAAAACAAACATTTATTGTGGACCTGGGATTCCTGGGAGTGCATTCTGATGAAGATCATCAAAGGTAAGGGAATAATTATCATGTAATTTCTGGTTTCTGTTGACTCCAACATGGCGGCTAATTTTATTATTTTTCTGAGCGCCATCTAAGATTATTGCATAGTTTGCTTTTTCTGTAAAACATTTTTTTTATCTGACACAGCGGTTGCTAAGGAGAGGTATATCTATAATTCCATGTGTATAATTTGTATTATCATCTACGTTCATGATGAGTATTTCTGTTGAATCGATGTGGCTGTGCAAAATCACAGGATGTTTTTGGAACTAGTGAATGTAACGCGCCAATGTAAACTCAGATTTTGATATAAATATGAACTTTATCAAACAAAACATACATCTATTGTGTAACATGAAGTCCTATGAGTGTCATCTGATGATCAAAGGTTAGTGATTCATTTTATCTCTATTTGTGCTTTTAGTGACTCTGGCTGGAAAATCTTTGGCTGGAAAAATGGCTGTGTTTTTCTGTGGCTTGGTGACCTAACATAATCGTTTGTGGTGCTTTTGCTGTAAAGCATATTTGTAATCAGACACTGTGGTGGGATTAACAACAAGTTAACCTTTAAAATGGTAGAAGATACACGTATGTTTGAGAAATTTTAATTATGAGATTTCTGATTTTAATTTGGCACCCTGCACTTTCACTGGCTGTTGTCATACCATCCCGTTAACGGGATTTCAGCCCTAGGAAGTTTTAAGACCCTCACAAACTTTTACAGATGCACCATTGAGAGCATCCTGTTGGGTTGTATCACCGCCTGGTACAGCAACTGCACCTCCAGCATCCACAGGGCTTTCCAGAGGGTGGTGTGGTCTGCCCAATGCATCACCAGGGGCACACTGCCTGCCCTCCAGGACACCTACACCACCCATGTCACAGGAAGGCTAAAAAGATCATCAAGGACAACAACCACCTGAGTCACTGCCTGTTCACCCCGCTATCATCCAGAAAGCGAGGTCAGTACAGGTGCATCAAAGCAGGGACCGAGAGACTGAAAAACAGCTTATATCTCAACAGCCATCACTAACATTGAGTGGCTGCTGCCAACATACTGACTCAAATCCAGCCACTTTAATAATGAAACAATATATGTAATAAATATATCACTAGCCACTTTAAACAATGCCACTTTATATAATTTTTACATACCCTACATTACTCATCTCATATGCATATACTGTACCATCTACTGCATCTTGCCTAAGCTGTTCTGCCATTGCTCATTCATATATTTGTATGTACATATTCTTATTCATTTCTTTACACGTGTGTGCATAAGGTAGTTGTTGTGAAATTGCTAGGTTAGATTACTTGATAGATTTTACTGCATGGTCGGAACTAGAAGCACAAGCATTTTGCTACACCCACAATAGCATCTGCTAAATATGTGTATGTGACCAATAAAACTTCATTTGATTTGACTTGTGTGTGCATGTGTTCTTGCATGATCATGTGTGTTTTTATATTATCATTATTATTCTTATAAACTTTTATTTTACCCAGGTAAGTTGACTGGGAACACATTGTCATTTACAGCCATGACCTGGGGAATAGTTATAGGGGAGAGGACAGATAAGTATTGTCTAAAGTGGTTATAATCCATATGAACACATACAATATTTTCTCAGGTGTGTGTGTGTGTGTGTGTGTGTGTGTGTGTGTGTGTGTGTGTGTGTGTGTGTGTGTGTGTGTGTGTGTGTGTGTGTGTGTGTGTGTGGTGATGACTGGCAGGTTGACGGGTTGGTGGATTTGGCTGGTGGGTTGGTTTGTTGCTGGTGATGCCTGGTGGGTTGGTGGTGTGGGCTAGCAGGTTGGTTGTGTTGGCTGGAGGGTTGGTGGTGTTGGCTTGAGTGTTGGTGGTGTTGGCTGGTGGGTTGGTTTGTTGGTGGTGTGGGCTGGTGGGTTGGTTTGTAGGTGGTGTGGGCTGGTGGGTTGGTGGTGTTGGCTGGTGCGTTGATGGTGTTGGCTGGCAGGTTGATGGTGTTAGCTGGCTGGTGCATTGGCTGTCGGGTTGATGGTGTTGGCTGGCTGGCGGTTTGGCTGGCGGGTTTGCTGGCGGTTTGGTGCTGTGGGTTGGTGTGGGCAGGTGGGTTGGTGCTGTTGGCTGACTGGTTTGGTGGTGTTGGCTGTCGGGTTGATGGTGTTGGCTAGCTGGCGGGTTGGCTGGCGGGTTGGTGCTGTGGGTTGGTGGTGTGAACACTGTTAAACTAAGCTGCCAGTAATAGAGTTGGTAGAAAGGGTCTGGCTTTGACAATGAGTACAGGATAGCCACAGCCAGACGTAATTACCGATATCTTCCAGGTTGAATCATCATAGCGTCAGAAAACCTCTACACTCCCACACCCTTGTTCTTTCCTCGATGTCTTGATAGGATTCCTTTCTCTCTCTCTGTTTCATTCTCCATCTAACTCCTTAGCCCAACCTCGTATGTCGTAGTTGTGTAGTCATGTCATTTCAACTATAATTGGTGATAATGAGGTAGAAAGAGAAGAGCAGTTTCCTGACTGTATGTCTTTGCAGTGTAGGCATGATTCAGCACTTTCCTGGACAACAAACTATTTTCCATTTGTTTTACTAGGTCAGTGAGATGTGTTTCACACATAATTGCCTATGAGGAAGGCAGGTCTGGGCTTTGCGCGCTGAATAATACACTCTATGAGGGCTTCTGGAGTATTGATAGGAGATGAGAGATCTGAAAATAAATGTAGTCCTGCTTTGTGGCATTTCGCAAAGGCTCTATGTTATACTGATCATACTATAAGGCTCTATGTTATACTGATCGTACTATAAGGCTTTATCTTATACTGTTCTTACTATAAGGTTCTATGTTATACTGATCGTACTATAAGCCTCTTTTATACTGATCACACTAAGGCTCTGTTATATTGATCACAATAAGGCTCTATTGGCTGGCGGGTTGCTTGTGTTGGCTGGTGGTGTTGGCTGGTGGGTTGGTGATGTTGGCTGGTGGGTTGGTGGTGTTGGCTGGTTTGTTGTTGGTGTTGGCTGGTGGGTTGGTGGTGTTGGCTGGCGGGTTGGTGGTGTTGGCTGGCGGGTTGGTGGTGTTGGCTGGCGGGTTGGTGGTGTTGGCTGGCGGGTTGGTAGTGTTGGCTGGTGGGTTGGTAGTGCTGGCTTGCGGGTTGGTAGTGTTGGCTGGCGGGTTGCTGGTGTTGGCTGGCTGGTTGGTTTGTTGGTTGTGTGGGTTGGCGGGAACATAGTGTTGGCTGGCAGGTTGGATGTGTTGGCTGGCGAGTTGGTGGTGTTGGCTTGCGGGTTGGTGGTGTTGGCTTGCGGGTTGGTGGTGTTGGCTGGCTGGTTGGATGTGTTGGCTATTGGGTATGTGGTGTTGGTTGGCTGTCTGGTGGGTTGGTGGTGTTGGCTGGAGGGTTGGTGGTGTTGGCACGAGAGTTAGTGGTGTTGGCAGGTGGGTTGGTAGTGTTGGCTGGAGGGCTGGTAGTGTTGGCTGGAGGATTGGTAGTGCTGGCTGGAGGGTTGGTGGTGTTGGCTGAAGAGTTGGTGGTGTTGGCTAGCAGGTTTGTGGTGTTGGTTGTGTGGGCTGGTGGGTTGGTAGTGTTGGTTTGTGGGTTGGTATCGTTGGCTGGAGGGTTGGTTTTGTTGGCTGGAGGGTTGGTTGCGTTGGCTGGCAGGTTGGTGTTGCTGGTTGGTGTTGTTGGCTGTCAGGTTGGCGGTGTTGGCTGGCAGGTTGGTGGTGTTGGCTGGAGGGTTGGTGGTGTTGGCTGGAGGGTTGGTGGTGTTGGCTTGAGTGTTGGTGGTGTTGGCTGGAGAGTTGGTAGTGTTGGCTGGCAGGTTGGTGGTGTTGGCTAGCGGGTTGGTCGTGTTGTGTTGGCTGGAGGGTTGGTTGTGTTGGCTGGAGGGTTGGTTGTATTGACTGCCGGGTAGGTGGTGTTGGCTGGAGGGTTGGTGGTGTTGGCTGGAGGGTTGGTGGTGTTGGCTGGAGGGTTGGTGGTGTTGGCTGGCGGGTTGGTTGTGTTGGCTGGCGGGTTGGTGGTGTTGGCTGGCGGGTTGGTAGTTCTGGCTGGAGGGTTGGCCATGTTGGCTGGAGGGTTGGTTGTGTTGGCTGGCAGGTTGGTGGTGTTGGCTGGCGGGTTGGTGGTGTTGGCTGGCAGGTTGGATGTGTTGGCTGGCGGGTTGGTGGTGTTGGCAGGCTGTTTGGTTTATTGGTGTTGCGGGTTGGTAGTGTTGGCTGGCAGGTTTGATATGTTGGCCTGGCGTGTTGGTGGTTTTGGCAGGCTGTTTGGTTTATTGGTGGTGTGGGTTGGTAGTGTTGGCTGGCGTGTTGGTAGTGTTGGCTGGTGGGTTGGTGGTGTTGGCTGGTGGGTTGGTAGTGTTGGATGGGAGGGTTGGTAGGCGGGATGGTAGTGTTTCCTGATGGTTTGGTAGTGTTGGCTGGTGGGTTGGTAGTGTTGGCTGGTGGGTTGGTGGTGTTGGCTGGCGGGTTGGTAGTGTTGGATTGGACGGTTGGTGGGTTGGTGGTGTGGGCTGGTTGGTTGGTGGTGTTGGCTTGCGGGTTGGTAGTGTTGGCTGGCGGGTTGGTAGGTTGGTAGTGTTGGCTGGCAGTTTGGGTTTGTTGGCTGGTTGGTGTGTGGTGTTGGCTGGCTGGCTGGTGGGTTGGCGATGTTGGCTGTTTTTTTGGTTTGTTGGTTGTGTTGGCTGGCGGGTTGGTGGTGTTGGCTGGAGGGTTTGTGATGTTGGCTGGTGGGTTGGTAGTGTTGGCTGGTGGGTTGGTAGTGTTGGCTGGTGGGTTGGTAGTGCTGGCTGGAGGATTGGTAGTGCTTGCTGGAGGGTTGGTAGTGCTTGCTGGAGGGTTGGTAGTGCTGGCTGGAGGGTTGGTAGTGCTGGCTGGAGGGTTGGTAGTGCTGGCTGGAGGGTTGGTAGTGTTGGCTGGTGGGTTGGTAGTGTTGGCTGGTGGTGTTGGCTGGAGGGTTGGTGGTGTTGGCTGGTGGGTTGGTTGTGTTGGCTGGCGCGTTGTTAGTGTTGGCAGGTGGGGTCGTGGTGTTGGCTGGAGGGTTGGTAGCGCTGGCTGGAGGGTTGGTGATGTTGGCTGACGGATTGGTGATGTTGGCTGACGGATTGGTGATGTTGGCTGACGGGTTGGTGATGTTGGCTGGCGGGTTGGTGGGGTTGGCAGGAGGGTTGGTTGTGTTGGCTGGATGGTTGGTGATGTTGGCTGGCGGGTTGGTGGTGTTGGCTGGCGGGTTGGTGGTGTTGGCTGGCGGGTTGGAAGTTTTGGCTGGCGGGCTGGTAGTGTTGGCTGGCGGATAGGTTGTGTTGGCTGGCGGGTTGGTGGTGTTGGCTGGCGCGTTGGTAGTGTAGGTTGGTGGTGCGGGTTGGTGCTGTGGGTTGATGGTGTGAAAGGGTCTGGCTTTGACAATGAGTAGAAGATAGCCACAGCCAGACGAAATTAACGATATCTTCCAGGTTGAATCATCATAGCGCCAGAAAACCTCTACACTCCCACACCCTTGTTCTTTCCTCGATTTTCCCCTAACCCTAACCCTTGATAGGATTCCTTACTCTCTCTCTCTCTGTTCCGTTCTCCATCTAACTCCTTAGTCCAACCTCTTATGTCGTAGTTGTGTTGTCATGTCATTTCAACTATAATTGGTGATAATGAGGTAGAAAGAGAAGAGCAGTTTCCTGACTGTATGTCTTTGCAGTGTAGGCATTATTCAGCACTTTCCTGGACAACAAACTCTTTTCCATTTGTTTTACTAGGTCAGTGAGATGTGTTTCACACATAATTGCCTATGAGGAAGGCAGGTCTGGGAATAATACACTCTATGACGGCTTCTGGTGAATTGATGGGAGAGGAGAGATCTGAAAATGAATGTAGTCCTGCTTTGTGGCATTTTGAGAAGGCTCTATGTTGTACTGATCGTACTATAAGGCTCTATGTTATATTGAACACACTCTAAGACTATATTTGATACTGATCACACTATAAGGCTCTGTTATACTTTTCAGGGGAGTTAGGAACCAATATACACAGGCAGTTAGGAAAGCTAAGGCTAGCTTTTTCAGGCAGAAAGTTTCATCCTGTAGCACAAACTCAAAAATGTTCTGGGACACTGTAAAGTCCATGGAGAATAAGAGCACCTCCTCCCAGCTGCCCACTTCGCTGAGGCTAGGAAACACTGTCACCACCGATAAATCCACAATAATTGAGAATTTCAATAAACATTTTTCTAAGGCTGGCCATGCTTTCCACCTGGCTACCCCACCCCGATCAATAGCCCTGCACCCCCCACAGCATTTCGCCAAAGCCTCCCCCATTTCTCCTTCACCGAAATCCAGATAGCTGATGTTCTGAAAGAGCTTCAAAATCTGGACCCCTACAAATCAGCCGGGCTAGACAATCTGGACGCTGTCTTTCTAAAATGATCTGCCGAAATTGTTGCAACCCCTTTTACTAGCCTGTTCAACATCTCTTTCGTGTTGTCTGAGATTCCCAAAGATTGGAAAGCTGCTGTGGTCATCCCCCTCTTCAAAGGGGGAGACACTCTAGACCCAAACTGCTATAGACCTCTCTCTATCCTACCCTGCCTTTCTAAGGTCTTCGAAAACTAGGTTAACAAGCAGATTACCAACCATTTCGAATCCCACCGTACCTTCTCCGCTATGCAATCTGGTTTCAGTGCTGGTCATGGGTGCACCTCAGCCACGCTCAAGGTCCTAAACGATATCATAACCGCCATCGATAGGAGACATTCTTTGCAGCCATATTCATCAACCTGGCCAAGGCTTTCGACTCTGTCAATCACCAAATTCTTGTCGGCAGACTCAACAGCCATGGTTTCTCATATCATTGCCTCGCCTGGTTCACCAACTACTTCTCTGATAGAGTTCAGTGTGTCAAATCGAAGGGCCTGTTGTCCTGACCTCTGGCAGTCTCTATGGGAGGGGGGCACAGGGTTAAATTCTCGGGCCGACTCTCTTCTCTGTATACATCAGTGATGTTGCTGCTGGTGATTCTCTGATCCACCTCTACGCAGACGACACCATTCTGTATACCTCTGGCCCTTCTTTGGACACTGTGTTAACTAACCTCCAGATGAGCTCCAATGCCACACAACTCTCCTTCCGTGGCCTGCAACTAATCATCAATAAAAGTAAAACTAAATGCATGCTTTTCAACCGATCGCTGCCCGCACCTGCCCGCCCATCCAGCATCACTACTCTGGACGGTTCTGACTTAGAATATGTGGACAACTACAAATACCTAGGTGTCTGGTTAGACTATAAACTCTCTTTCCAGACTCACATTAAGCATCTCCAATCCAAAATTAAATCTAGAATCAGCTTCCTATTTCGCAACAAAACATCGTTCACTCATGCTGGCAAACATACCCTCGTAAAACTGACCATCCTACCGATCCTAGACTTTGGCGATGTCATTTACAAAATATACTCCAACACTCTACTCAACAAATTGAATGCAGTCTATCATAGTGCCGTCTGTTTTGTCACCAAAGCCCCATATACTACCCACCACTGAGACCTGTACGCTCTCGTTGGCTGGCCCTCGCTTCATACTCGCCGTCAAACCCATTGGCTCCAGGTCATCTACATGTCTCTTCTAGGTAAAGCCCCACCTTATCTCAGCTCACTGGTCACCATAGCAGCACCCACCCATAGCACGCGCTCCAGCAGGTATATCTCACTGGTCATCCCCAAAAGCCAATTCTTCCTTTGCCGCCTTTCATTCCAGTTCTCTGCTGCCAGTGACTGGAACGAACTGCAAAAATCACTGAAGCTGGAGACTCATATCTCCCTCACTAGCTTTAAGCACCAGCTGTCAGTGCAGCTCACAGATCACTACACCTGTCCATAGCCCATCTGTAAATAGCCATTCAACTACCCCATCCCCATACTGTATTTATTTATTTATCTTGCTCCTTTGCACCCCAGTATCTCTACTTGCACATTCATCTTCTGCGCATCCTACTATTCCAGTGTTTAATTGCTATATTGTAATTACTTTGCCACCATGGCCTATTTATTGCCTTACCTCCCTTATCCTACCTCATTTGCACTCACTGTATATAGACTTTTTCTACTGTATTATTGACTGTATGTTTGTTTAATCCATGTGTAACTCTGTGTTGTTGTATGTGTCGAACTGCTTTGCTTTGTCTTGGCCAGGCCGCAGTTGTAAATGAGAACTTGTCTAGCCTTCCTGGTTAAATAAAGGTTAAATAAAAAATAATAAAAAAATGTATCACACTATAAGGCTCAATGTTATCCTCATCACACTATAAGGCTCCATGTGATACTGATCACACTGCAAGTCTCTATGTTGTTTTGATTACACTATAAGGCTCAATGTTAACTGATCACACAATAAGGGTCTATGTAATAGTGATCGTACTATACAATTTGGTGCGATGGAGCCTTTTGGATGGAGCCTTTTGACGTCTTTCAGCATTTTCCTGTCAACAGAGTCATTGCTAAATATACAAGTTGACAGATTTTTTTCTAAACAGCTATAAGGTTATTACCAGCCAGCTAAAGCTAGGTTTTTCCAGCAAACATGAGCACATGGCTGGAGTTAGTTAGCCTGGCACCTGCTAAATTGACATCATTTGAGTCAATTGGAGGTGTATCTGTGGATGTATTTCAAGGCCTACCTTCAAACTCAGTGTTTCTCTGCTTGACATCATAGGAAAATCAAAAGAAATCAGCCAAGACCTCAGAAAATAAATTGTAGACCGGGTTCATCCTTTGGAGCAATTTCCAAACGCCTGAAGGTACCACGTTCATCTGTTCAAACAATAGTACGCAGTACTATAGTATAAACACCATGGGATCACGCAGCCGTCATACTGCTCAGGAAGGAGACGTGTTCTGTCTCCTAGAGATGAACGTACTTTGGTGCGAAAACTGCAAATAAATCCCAGAACAACAGCAAAGGACCTTGTGAAGATGCTGGAGGACAAGTACAAAAGTATCTATGTCCACAGTAAAACGAGTCCTATATCGACATAACCTGAAAGGCCGCTCAGCAAGGAAGAAGCCGCTGCTCCAAAACCGCCATAAAAATGCCAGACTACAAGCATACATCCAAAGTTGTGGCAAAATGGACAACAAAGTCAAGGTATTGGAGTGGCCATCACAAAGCACTGACCTCAATCCTATAGAAAATGTGTGGGCAGAACTGAAAAAGCATGTGCAAGCAAGGAGGTCTACAAACCTGACTCTGTTACACCATGTTTCTCGGAGGAATGGACTAAAATTCACCCAACTTATTGTGGGAAGCTTGTAGAAGGCTACCCGAAACGTTTGACCCAAGTTAAACAATTTAAAGGCAATGCTACTGAATACTAATTGAGAGTATGTAAACTTCTAACAGACTGGAAATGTGATGAAAGAAATAAAAGCTGAAAAAAATCATTCGCTCTAGTATTATTCTGAGATTTCACATTCTGGAAATAATGTGGTGATCCCTAACTGACCTAAGACATGGAATATTTACTAGGATTTAATGGCGGGAATTGTGAAAAAACTGAGTTTAAATGTATTTATTTGGCTAAGGTGCATGTAAACTTCCGACTTCAACTCTATGTTCCTTTTTAATGTATTGTTCATAGTACCATAGCAGCAAATGGTAGCAAAATGTTAGCTCAGGTTCCCTTTAATTAAGGCATGACCCTTTAGCCACGGCTGTATAAAAATGAGCATATCTGTGTAGGAGTGCATTCATCCGTTGCTCTGACAGACAATAGGAGTGAGTGGTGAGACCTTGCATTGTACCTGACAGGGTCAGATATGTGTTGGCGCTGTGTAGGTGTCAGGACCTCAGGGATCTTCTCTGTTCTCTGCTTGAATCGGCGCGCACACACACACACACACACACACACACACACACGAACACGTCTTTGCGTCTCCAAAGGACTCCTAATGACCCCCCGCTCTTCCTGACCAGCTCCCACAATCCCCCAGGGCGCCAAGAGTGTTCTCAGTGTGATGATCAGAGAGACTTTTATTAAGGAATAGGATGCCATTTGGGATGCTTTCTATGTAGTTCCCTACTTTTGACCTAAGCCCTATGGGCCCTGTAGTGCACTATGTAGGGAATAGGGTGTTATCTGGGACACACCCTTAGAGGCTCGACAGCCAATCATCTTTCTTCCCTCGTCCTGTTTGGCTGCTTCACTTCACATTCCAGGAGAGGACTGTCATTTTGGATTTCCTGGCGGACTGAAAGATAGGACTATGCTTTATCTCTCTCTGTCTCTGTCCCTGTATCTCTCTCTCTGTCTCTCTTTCTTTATCTCTCTCTGTCTGTCCCTGTATCTCTCTCGCTGTCTCTCTCTCTCTCTCTCTGTCTCTCTTTCTTTATCTCTCTCTCTTTCTGTCTCTCTTTCTTTCTCTCTCTATGTCTCTGTCTTTCTTTATCTCTCTCTGTCTCTCTTTCTTTCTCTCTGTCTCTGTCTGTATCTCTGACTGAAACATGGCTTAAGCCTTATTAATTTACTGTGTTAAATGAGGCTTCTCCTCATGGTTACAGTAGTCCCGCAAAGGCGGAGGTGTTGCTAACATTTACGATAGCAAATTTCAGTCTTTTGAGCTTCAAGTCATGAAATCTATGCAGCCTACACAATCACTTGCTATAGCTACTGTTTACAGGCCTCCTGGGCCTTATACACCGTTCCTCACTGAGTTCCTATCGGACCTTGTGGTCATGGCAGATAATATTCACATTTTTGGTGACTTTAATATTCACAGGGAAAAGTCCACAGACTCACTCCAAAAGGCTTTCAGAGCCATCATTGACTCAATGTGTCTACTCACACCTACTCACTGCCACAGTCATACTCTGGACCTAATTGTGTCCTGTGGAATAAATATTGTGGATCTTAATGGTTTTCCTCATAATCCTGGACTATCGGACCACCATTGTATTAAGTTGCAACAAATAATCAGCTCAGACCCCAACCAAGGAACATTAAAAGTTGTGCTATAAATTCTCAGACAACCCAAAGATTCCTTGATGCCCTTCTAGACTCCCTCCACCTACTCAAGGACATCAGAGAACAGAAACCAGTTAACCACCTAACTGAGGAACAAAATGTAATCTTGCATAGTACCCTAGATGCAGCCACACCCCTAAAAACAAAAAAACATTTGTCATGAGAAACTAGCTCCCTGTATTACAGAAAATACCCGAGCCCTGAAGCAAGCTTCCAGAAAATTGGAACGTAAATGGCGCTACACCAAACTGGAAGTCTTCTGACTGGCTTGGAAAGACAGTACTATGCAGTATCGAAGAGCCCTCACTGCTGCTCAATCGTCCTATTTTTCCAATTTAATTGAGGAGATTATGAACAATCCAAAATGTATTGTTGAAACTGTCGCAAAGCTAACTAAAAAGCAGCATTCCCCAAGTGAGGATTTTTTTATTTATTTATTTTACCAGGCAAGTCAGTTAAGAACAAATTCTTATTTTCAATAACGGCCTATGAACAGTGGGTTAACTGCCTGTTCAGGGGCAGAATGACAGATCTGAAAAAGCCAAACATTGATCCAGAAAATATTAAAACTATCGGTCTATTTCGAATCTCCCATTCCCCATTAAAAACAAATTAAAAGCTGTTGCGCAGCAACTCACTGCCGTCCTGAAGACAAACAATGTATACGAAACACTTCAGTCTGAGACTGCACTTGTGAAGGTGGTAAATTACCTTTTAATGGCATCAGACCGAGCCTCTGCATCTGTCCTCGTGCTCCTAGACCTTAGTGCTGCTTTTGACACCATCGATCACCACAATCTTTTGGAGAGATTGGAAACCCTAATTGGTCTACAAGGACAAGTTCAGGCCTGGTTTAGATCTTTTCTGTAGGAAAGATATCATTTTGCCTCTGTGGATGATTTGTCTTCTGACAAATCAACTGTAAATGTCAGTGTTCCTCAAGGTTCCGTTTTAAGACCACTATTGTTTTAATATATATTCTACCTCTTGGTGATGTCCTTCAGAAACACAATGTCAATTTTCACTGCTATGCGGACTACACACAGCTGTACATTTCGATGAAACATGGTGAAGCCCCCAAATGGCCTTTTCTGGAAGCCTGTGTTTCAGACATAAGGAAGTGGATGGCGGCAAATGTTTAACTTTTAAACTCAAACAGAGATGCTTGTTCTAGGTCCCAATAAACCTACAAAGCATTACATGGGTTTGCTCCTACCGATCTTTCCAATTTGGTCTTGCCGTACATACCTACACGTACGCTACGGTCACAAGACACAGGCCTCCTTACTTTCCCTAGAATTTCTAAGCAAACAGCTGGAGGCAGGGCTTTCTCCTATAGAGCTCCATTTTATGGAATGGTCTGCCTATCCATGTGAGAGATGCAGACTCATTCTCGACCTTAAAGTCTTTATTGAAGACTCATCTCTTCAGTAGGTCCTATGAATGAGTGTAGTCTGGCCCAGGGGTGTGAAGGAGAACGGCAAGGCACTGGAGCGACAAATCTCCCTTGCTGTCTCTGCCTGGCCGGTTCCCCTCTCTCCACTGGGATTCTCTGCCTCTAACCCTGTTATAGGGCTGAGTCACTGGCTTACTGGTCCTCTTCCATGCCGTCCCTAGGAGGGGTGCGTCACTTGAGTGGGTTGAGTCACTGATGTGATCTTCCTGTCCGGGTTGGTGCCCCCCTCTGGTTCTTGCCTTGGGGGAGATCTTTGTGGGCTATACTCGGCCTTGTCTCAGGGTAGTACATTGGTGGTTGAAGATATCCCTCTAATGCTGTGGGGGCTGTGCTTTGGCAAAGTGGATGGGGTTACATCCTGCCTGTTTGTCCCTGTCCAGGGGTATCGTTGGGCAGGGCCACAGTGTCTCCTGACCCCTCCTATCTCAGCCTCCAGTATTTATGCTGCAATAGTTTGTGTCGGGGGGCTAGGGTCAGTCTGTTATATCTGGATAATTTATCCTGTCTCATCCTGTGTGAGTGAATCTCTCTCGCTCTCGCTCTCTCACTCTCTCTCTTTCTGAGGACCTGAGCCCTAGGACCATGCCCCAGGACTACCTGGCCTGTGATTATTATTATTATTAACCACTGTGGTTATTATTATCTGACCCTGCAGGTCATCTATGAATGTTTGAACATCTTGGCCATGTTCTGTTATAATCTCTACCCGGCTCAGCCAGAAGAGGACTGGCCACCCCTCAGAGCCTGGTTCCTCTCTAGGTTTCTTCCTTGGTTCTGGCCTTTCTAGGGAGTTTTTCCTAGCCACCATGCTTCTCCATCTGCATTGCTTGCTGTTTGGGGCTTTAGACTGGGTTTCTGTACAGCACTTTGTGATATCGGCTGATGTAAAAAGGGCTTTATAAATACATTTGATTGCCTGCCTGCCTGCCTGCCTGCCTGCCTGCCTGCCTGCCTGCCTGCCTGCCTGCCTGCCTGCCTGCCTGCCTGCCTGCCTGCCTGCCTGCCTGCCTGCCTGCCTGCCTGCCTGCCTGCCTGCCTGCCTGCCTGCCTGCCTGCCTGCCTGCCTGCCTGCCTGCCTGCCTGCCTGCCTGCCTGCCTGCCTGCCTGCCTGCCTGCCTGCCTGCCTGCCTGCCTGCCTGCCTGCCTGCCTGCCTGCCTGCCTGCCTGCCTGCCTGCCTGCCTGCCTGCCTGCCTGCCTGCCTGCCTGCCTGCCTGCCTGCCTGCCTGCCTGCCTGCCTGCCTGCCTGCCTGCCTGCCTGCCTGCCTGCCTGCCTGCCTGCCTGCCTGCCTGCCTGCCTGCCTGCCTGCCTGCCTGCCTGCCTGCCTGCCTGCCTGCCTGCCTGCCTGCCTGCCTGCCTGCCTGCCTGCCTGCCTGCCTGCCTGCCTGCCTGCCTGCCTGCCTGCCTGCCTGCCTGCCTGCCTGCCTGCCTGCCTGCCTGCCTGCCTGCCTGCCTGCCTGCCTGCCTGCCTGCCTGCCTGCCTGCCTGCCTGCCTGCCTGCCTGCCTGCCTGCCTGCCTGCCTGCCTGCCTGCCTGCCTGCCTGCCTATTCAATAATCTCTTCATTAGCCAAATGAAAGAGAATTTGAAGAAAGCTCAGCTGGAGAGCCAATCAGATAATGGAAATGTCAGTTAGAGACTAGAAATGAAGGACGTTGTAGATCTGAATCAGTCTGGAGGACAAGACTGACTCATAGGGGGACTGTGGGTTTAGGATGTCTCTGCAGTATAGAACAACTTCCTGGAAAACCACTTCACCTTTCGTCATAAATAAACTGCAATATATATTTGAGTAGGTCTTGATGACATTTCATTTGGAAGAAGATGCTCTTGGTTTAGATTAGTTGAAAATACACTAAGCTGAAAGCAGAATGTACTATAGCCTAGTCTAGGGCCCTCCAAGGCTTTCTGATTCCTATCCATTTAGCTATCTTATGGTAAATTCAACACACTGTATTGTGCTTGCCTTCGGCTTGTTCATATATAACTCTATATCTCCAGCTCATAACTCTGTAGCTCAGACAATTTTACCCGTTAGCCCTCTGAATTCGAACTCCTAACCCTTCCTTCCTGCCATTGACTGAGCCGTCTCCTATCACCCTACAGAAGCTCTACTGCTATTCGAAAAGCAAACATTAGCCATGTCGAGGACCGCTAGCTCTCTATCCGGCTCTCTTTCAGTCATCTCTCCACCTCTCTCCATCTCTTTCCACCTCTCTCCACTATCGTATCGAGGGATCACCAGTCAGTGGAATGTGTGTGTGTGTGTGTGTGTGTGTATGTGTTAATGTGGGCTCCATGCAGGGCAGGTCGAAGTGACTGCTGTACCTTTCATTACCGTGCCAGTCAGTATGTGATTGCCTTGCAGATGGAGGGTGTGGAATATGAATGAAGTGATCCCTGATGAGAAAGTGTGTTAAAGGTGCTTGCACAGATCTGATCTGGCTCACGACCACACTCACACACACACACACACACACACACACACACACACACACCCTCTCTCTTTCTCTTGCACTGTGAGCCTGGAGAAACAGAGGGAACGTGGTCCTTCACATATCTGGCTGCTTGGTTCGTTCCCTTTCTATGCATTTCATGGAAGATACATTTGAGAGTAGCTAGACCCAGTGTTCTTAGGTTTTTATTTTCCAAGCCAAGGGAGGACAACTTCAATGAAATGTCTGTACCCTCCATCTCACAAAAACTTCAAAGTCGGAACCTTTTCTTTGGAAAACAAATTTCCTCTCCTCCAGAAAGTAAAACTAGTAGAAAGTGTGGATAACTGAGGAGGTATCCCAAATGACACCCTTTTCCCTACACAGTGCAATACTCATGACCAGATTCCTATTGGCCCTGGTCAAAAGTAGTGCACTATAAAGGGAATATGTGTGCCACATCTGACAAAACCAGTGAAAACATAATGTAATGTCCACTTGATTGGTGTGTTATGGTTTTCATATTTGTCTCGGTCTTTCTTTGCTGAGGAAGCAACAGAGGGAATGGGAGGAGTCATGTACCATATGAAGGTCTGACATGAATGGACCATTTCTGTTCTTGTAAAGAAAGACACAACCACATGTTCCTAAGACACAACCACATGTTCCTAAGACACATTCACTTGTTCCTCTGACACAATCATGTGTTCCTCAGAAACAATCACCTGTTCCCAAGACCTGTTCCTCAGACACAATCACCAGTTCCCAAGACCTGTTCCTCAGACACAATCACCTGTTCCCAAGACCTGTTCCTCAGACACAATCACCTGTTCCTCAGACACAATCATCTGTTCCTCAGACACAATCACCTGTTCCTCAGACACAATCACCCGTTCCTCAGACACAATCATCTGTTCCTCAGACACAATCACCTGTTCCTCAGACACAATCACCTGTTCCTCAGACACAATCACCTGTTCCTCAGACACAATCTTGTTCCTCAGACACAATCTTGTTCCTCAGACACAATCACCTGTTCTCTTCTGTCTGTTCTCTTTGTCTCTCTCTTTGTCTTCTGTCTGTTCTCTTTGTCTCTCTCTTTCTCTTCTGTCTGTTCTATTTGTCTCTCTCTTCCTCTTGTCTGTTCTATTTGTCTCTCTCTTTCTCTTCTGTCTGTTCTATTTGTCTCTCTCTTTCTCTTCTGTCTCTCTTCGATCTGGCTATCTCTGACTCTCCATGATTCTATCTTCCTTTTCTCTCTCTGTCTCTGCCTTGTTGCCTTTCTGTCTCTCTCAATTCAATTCAAAGGGCTTCATTGGCATGGGAAACACATGTTTACATTGCCACAGAAAGTGAAATAGACAATAAACAATAGTGCACTACTCTCTCTCTCTCTCTATCTCTGTTTCTCTCTCACACACACACACTCACTCACACACACACAATTTCCCCCAATTTTCTGACACGTCACAATGAAAAATGCACACAAACACACGCACACACACAAACACAAAATCACACACTATATAATTACACATTGTGACAGATTCACCTGCCTCTATGTTG
This sequence comes from Oncorhynchus mykiss, assembly GCF_057628025.1. Taxonomy (NCBI): domain Eukaryota; kingdom Metazoa; phylum Chordata; class Actinopteri; order Salmoniformes; family Salmonidae; genus Oncorhynchus; species Oncorhynchus mykiss. Next base: position 86,130,090 of record NC_143025.1, on the reverse strand, counting down.
ATAATCTCTACCTGCCTCTATGTTGATAATCTTCCTAACAGTTGTGTCTGCTTCACGTGATGTATTGTTGTCTCTAACTTCTTGCCCTATGTGCTGTTGTCTGTGCCCGAAAATGTGTGTACTATGTTTTGTGATGCTACCATGTTGTGCTGCTGCCATGTTGTGATGCTACCATGCTGTGTTGTCATGTGTTGCTGCCATGCTGTTGTCTTACGTCTCTCTTTACGTAGTGTTGTGGTGTCTCTCTTCTCGTGATGTGTGTTTTGTCATATATATATATATATATATATATTATTTTTTATTTTTTTTTTCAGTCCTGCGGGGACTGGGGCTTGGAGTTCCTATACATATAAATAGGAACTCCCAGCCCCAGTCCCTGCAGGAGGCATTTTGGTTGGCCGTCATTGTGAGTAAGAACTTGCCTAGTTAAATAAAGGTTAACTAAATAAAAATATATTAATGACAGTAACGTTTTGTAGATGCTAGGGCTGCAGCTGGAATGAACAGCATGCGACCCAAATGGCACCCTATTCCCTTTATAGTGCAAAGTGCACTACTTTTGACAAGGATCCACAGGACACTATATAGGGAATAGGGTGCCATTTGGGAAACAAACAATGATCCTAGCTATACATAGCTGTTTTAGCTGGTTCTAGCTGTTTTAGCTGGTCCTAGCTGTTTTAGCTGGTCCTAGCTGTTTTAGCTGGTCCTATCTGTTTTAGCTGGTCCTATCTGTTTTAGCTGGTCCTAGCTGTTTTAGCTGGTCCTAGCTGTTTTAGCTGGTCCTAGCTGTTTTAGCTGGTCCTATCTGTTTTAGCTGGTCCTAGCTGGTCCTAGCTGGTCCTAGCTGTTTTAGCTGGTCCTAGTTGTTTTAGCTGATTCTAGCTGGTCCTAGCTGTTTTAGCTGGTCCTAGCTGTTTTAGATGGTCCTAGCTGTTTTAGCTGGTCCTAGCTGTTTTAGCGGGTCCTAGCTGTTTTAGTTGATATAGCTGGTCCTAGCTGTTTTAGCTGTTTTACCTGGTCCTAGCTGTTTTAGCTGGTCCTAGCTGGTCCTAGCTGTTTTAGCTGGTCCTAGCTGTTTAGCTGACCCTAGCTGTTTTAGCTGGTCCTAGCTGTTTTAGCTGGTCCTAGCTGGTCCTAGCTGTTTTAGCGGGTCCTAGCTGTTTTAGCGGGTCCTAGCTGGTCCTAGCTGTTTAGCGGGTCCTAGCTGTTTTAGCGGGTCCTAGCTGTTTTAGCGGGTCCTAGCAGTTTTAGCGCGTCCTAGCTGGTCCGGGCTGTTTTAGCTGGTCCTAGCTGTTTTAGCTGGTCCTAGCTGGTCCTAGCTGTTTTAGCTGGTCCTAGCTGATCCTATCTGTTTTAGCTGATCCTATCTGTTTTAGCTGGTCCTAGCTGTTTTAGCTGGTCCTAGCTGTTTTAGCTGGTCCTAGCTGTTTTAGCTGGTCCTAGCTCGTCCTAGCTGTTTTAGCTGGTCCTAGCTGTTTTAGCTGGTCCTAGCTGTTTTAGCTGCTCCTAGCTGTTTTAGCTGATCCTATCTGTTTTAGCTGGTCCTAGCTGGTCCTAGTTGGGTCTAGCTGGTCAGATACAAATGGATTTGTCCATTCTAGACAGAAACTGTCTGAAATCTGACTTGGTCTGAGAAACAGAAGGTCATTTCTATAAATGTGTTTTTGGTATGGAGGAATTTGTAGATCTTTTAGTTTTGCATCTGTATTCACCGTGGGTATCAAGGTCAACTGAAGGTCAAGGTTACAACTGGCTGATACACATTATTATTATTATTCTGTGTGTGTGTCTGTGTATATGAGAATGGACAGAAGTGTATCTGGTCCTCGGGAATTATATCTGGGTGCCACCTGTAAGCGTGTTTGTGCTTCCCTGTGTTTGTGTGTGTGTGTGTGTGTGTTCACACGCATACGCGCTCACATTTCCATATCTGTTTGTGTGTGCTTGAGCATCTATGTGTGTTTGTGAGTAGCAATCTCCCCGCGACCATCTGGCCACAGCACTTAGTTATCACACAACTAGCCTTGCCAGGTGCCCAGGTGTCAGGGTGATCAGATGCCACAGCCGGGCCACCAACACCTCCATGCTTCCTGGACCCAGGGCAGCTCTACACTCAGACAGGCTGACAGTGATCCTAGCCAGGTAATCTTTTAAGTTATGAACTGAAGGGCTGTGGAGTGTAGTGGAGCTCAAAAGATCGGATGTCTCCCATTTAAATGGAGAGGGCATGTCCCTGTTGCATACATCCACTATGAGAGGCTCATGGTCCCACCCTCCCAAAAGCCTGGAAGGGATGAGCGTGCCAAGCCTTTGAGTTCCTAGCTTCGACCCCGCAGCACACAAACTCTTACACAAACTAGCTGATTGATGATTTTCTTAATAATGTGTTTTTGTTATTGTTGCTTTGCTTGGTATTTCCCTTAAGCTACCCAGGAAAGAGCTAGAAATAGCCCATATTACATTTTTTTCTGATTGCTTAGGCACTCTCTTTGAAACTATAGGATCTTTTTTGAAAAACTCTAACCACAAAACCTTACACCAAACCAGCAAAACATTATACATCTCTTGCAAAGGCAAACAAGTCTAGAAAAGCTCTTCAAACTCTTTTAAAAATGGGTGGTTTTGGGTCAATACAGTACAGGACACACAAACCATCATTTGAATAAGCTCACGAAGCACCAACTAGGCACTGATAGTATAAATGAAAAACACTTGTGGCTGTTGCTTTTTCTGTGTGCAGGGCACGGCAGTTTGCAATAAAGGTTTGTCGTACATGTAGTAAACACACATACACACAGGTATCCAACTGTTTAACGTATGGATGTGTATTCCGAACATAACACACTCTCAAAACAAATGAGGAAAAGTTGTTTTTCCTCAATGTGTTCTAACACTCCTCAAACAACAACACGTGCAGTAGAAGAAAACAAAAATATGTGTGCTAGAAAACAAAATAACAGAAAAAAAAGAAGCTACATCTCACCTTCTTTGTGGGTCTGGCCATGAGACCTCCTCCACATCACATGTTGTCTTGAGCTAGGCAGCGTGGAAGGTATGGCCTGGAGGGCTGTATCCAGGCCTGGCATGACCCCTGACCCATGTCTCCACAAGCCTCATCCATTGCCTGTAGAAGTGGTATGCGTTGGTGGGACTGGCGATTATACACCTTCCAACGCCATGCAGAGAAGAATTCAACAATTGGATTCAAGAACAGAGAGTATGGAGGGAGATTGAGTGCAATGAGAAGTGGGTGACCTGTGAACAAATTGCGGACCACAGCAGCCCGGTGGAAACTAACATTGTCCCAGATGATAACGTACCTGGGCTGCTCTGGCCCCTGGTCATTAGGGATTAGTCTGGTGACAAAACAATGTAGCACAGTACAGAAAGACAGCGATCAGTCAATATGATGTAGCACCATACACTTCCAGATCCACTACCAATGATAGGATAGTATTGCTTACCTGCACATATTCATATCTCAGTTGTTTTACACGGTATGAGTCTCTTTCGAAAGGGACTCTGTACAGCTGATTCATCCTAAATCTATTGTGTTTCAGTAGACAAGACAGTGCAGAGAGACTCTATTTCAGTTGACGAGACAGTGCAGAGAGACTCACTCTGTTTCAGTTGACGAGACAGTGCAGAGAGACTCACTCTGTTTCAGTAGACGAGACAGTGCAGAGAGACTCACTCTGTTTCAGTAGACGAGACAGTGCAGAGACTCACTCTGTTTCAGTAGACGAGACAGTGCAGAGAGACTCACTCTGTTTCAGTGGACGAGACAGTGCAGAGAGACTCACTCTGCTGACGTTTTGTAATATGGTGTTATCTGCCAATATGTGGTACTGCAGGTCTCTGAGTCTGATGCAGTTATTTGCAATGACCATATTTACAATGTGGGTCCCCTGCTCTGGGGTGAACAGTCAACCTCTTCCACCAGATGCTGGTTTTCTTGCAGTTCTGTAAAAACATTTGAATGGTTTTAGTGATAGATCCTTCTCATTATGAAAGTACAGTACATATTACTGTACCAGTAAGACTACAGCCCTTACAGTTACTTACCGGTTCTCATTTAGAAATGTCCTAATGATACCTGCAACAGTATAGCGGCTCAGATTTGGTTGAGCCCGTTGCCCAGCCTCCCTCATGCTCATCCCTTGGTTGACAATATGGTCAACCATAGTCGCTCTGATGTCATCAGTTATTGTATTCCTTCTCCCCCGTCCTACTTCACCTCTTATTTCTCATCCTCGTCCTTGTCCTCCTTGTTGTCCTCTGCCTCCTCCTTTTTGTCCTCATCTTGTTCTCACCCCCTCTTACTCTCTGTCCAATACTGGCCTCCATTGTTGTCCAAACCAAATGTTTACCTGTGGCCTATTTATGGTGCTCAAGCTCTGATTTGTAAGTCAACTCATTATCTAAAAGTGTTTTCACGTCTGTCAATGTGGAAAGGCAATTGGCAAAATTGTGTCGCAATGTAGAGACAGACCAATGTTTACAGTTTTGCTAGAAGTGTGTTTTTAAATTGCAAACTGAGTGTAAAGAAGTGAGTTGTGTACAGTTTTGCAAAAAGTGTGTTATAAAATTACAACCTGAGTGTAAAGCAGAGAACGTGCATTCAGTTTGGCACACTTGGTAAATGCATTGGCTACAAGTGTTAATGGTTTCAGAAATACACTGTTAGTGTTTAAGCTTTCAGAAAAAAACTGTAATACATGTAGCCTTAGAAATAAAGTTCATGAAATCAATAACCTGCTAAGATCAGATAACATTAATATATTAGCCATTTGTAAGACTAACTTAAATAATTCATTTTATTATACAGCAGTAGCAATAGAAGGAAATTACATATACAGAAGAGACATGAATGCCTATGTGGGAGGTGCTGCTGTATATATTCAGAGTCAAATCCCTTTAATGCATAAAGAAGATGCTTATGTCAAGTTATTGAAGTGCTGTGGATGCATGTTCACCTAGCTCATCTAAAGCCTATTCTGCAAGGGTGTTTTTATAGGCCACCAAGTGCTAACAGTCAGTATATAGGTAATGTGTTTGAAATAGAGGTCGACCGATTATGATTTTTCAACGCCGATACCGGTATCTATTATTGGAGGACCAAAAAAAGCCGATACCGATTAATTAGACTGTTTTCTATTTTTTTATTTGTAATAATGACAATTACAACAATACTGATTGAACACTTATTTTAACTTAATATAATACATCAACAAAAATCTATTTAGCCTCAAATAAATAATGAAATATGTTCAATTTGGTTTAAATAATGCAAAAACAAAGTGTTGGAGAATAAAGTAAAATATGTGCCATGTAAAAAAAGTTAACGTTTGAGTTCCTTGCTCAGAACATGAGAACATATGAAAGCTGGTGGTTCCTTTTAACATGAGACTTCAATATTCCAAGGTAAGAGGTTTAGGTTGTAGTTAATATAGTATTTATAGGACTATTTCTCTCTATACCATTTGTATTTCATATACCTTTGACTATTGGATGTTCTTATAGGCACTTTAGTATTGCCAGTGTAACAGTATAGCTTCCATCCCTCTCCTCGCCCCTACCTGGGCACGAAACAGCAACACATCAATAACAACCACCCATCGCTCCACAAAATCCACGGCCCTTGCAGAGCAAGGGGAACAAACACTCCAAGTCTCAGAGCGAGTGACGTTTGAAACACTACTAGCGCGCACCCTGCTAACTAGCTAGCCATTTCACATCAGTTACACCAGCCTAATCTCGGGAGTTGATAGGCTTGAAGTCATAAACAGCGCAATGTTTGAAGCACAGCGAAGAGCTGCTGGCAAAACGCACGAAAGTGCTGTTTGAAATAATCCTTATGAGCCTGCTGATGCCTACCACTGCTCGGTCAGACTGTTCTATCAAATATCAAATCATATACTTAATAATATATATCCTCTTGAATCTAGGGGGCACTATTTTCATTTTTGGAAAAATAACGTCCCCAAAGTAAACAGCTATTTTGTCAGGACAAGATGCTAGTATATGCATATAATTGACAGCTTAGGATAGAAAACACTCTGAAGTTTCCAAAACTGTAAATATATTGTCTGTGAGTATAACAGAACTGATAATGCAGGCGAAAGCCTGAGAAAAATCCAATCAGGAAGGGACTCTTATTTAGAAAGCTCTGCGTTCCTATGCGTCCCTATTGAGCAGTGAATGAGATATCAACCAGATTCCTTTTCCTATGGCTTCCCTAATGTGTCTAGTGTCACAATACATAGTTTTAGGCTTTTATTTTTAAAAATGAGCCTGAACGTCAACATTGCGTCAGTGGTCAGCTGAAGTCCCTCAGGGTGTTTTGTGCGTAAAGGACAAATGCGGCCATTGTTTCTCTCTATCCTACTAAGAAGCCACCAGTCCCGGTAGATATATTATCGAATAGATATTTGAAAAACACCTTGAGGATTGATTATAAACAATGTTTGCCATTTTCTGTCGATATTATGGAGCTAATATGGAATATTTTCGACATTGTATTGACCACAATTTCCGGTGGATTTCTCAGCCAAACGTGAAGAACAAACGGAGCTATTTCGCCTATAAAAATAATATTTTTGGGAAAAAAGGAACATTTCACTGGGAGTCTAACTGGGAGTCTTTATATATATATATATATATATATATTATATATTAACATCTATTATTCTAGCATCTGGTCCTCAGAAATAGGCAGTTTACTTTGGGAACGTTATTTTTCCAAACATAAAAATAGTGCCCCCTAGCTTCAAGAGGTTAACAAGATGTTTATCTTTCATTTGCTGTATTGGACTTGTTAATGTGTGAAAGTTACATATTTCCCCAAAATATTTTTTTATTTCGCACGCTGCCTTTTCAGTGGAATGTTGTCGAGGGGTTCCGCTAGCAGAACGCCTGCCCTAGAAGGTTTAACCTGTCTCTCTTCTCTGGGGAGGTTTCCATTGCTTGGAAGGCAGCCACGGTGCATCCTTTATTTAAAGGGGAGATCAAGCTGATCCTAACTGTGATAGACCAATTTCTATTTTTCCCTGTTTATCAAAAGTGCTGGAAAAACTTGTCAGTAATAAACTGACTGGGTTTCTTGAAATTGATAGTATTCTCCCTGGTATGCAACCTGGCTTCTGCTCAGGTTATGGATATGTCACTGCAACCTTAAAGGTCCTCAACTATGTCACCATTGCCCTTGATTCTAAGCAATGTTGTGCTGCTATTTTTATTTATTTGACCAAAGCTTTTGATACGGAAGACCATGGGTGTCAAACTCTGTCCCGTGGGCCAAATTTGGCCCGCGGGGTAATTATATTTGGCCCGCGAGACAATACCAAATTACTACTAGAGCTGGCCCGCCGGTATTATACAGCGCATTCACCACTAATACTACGAATCCCATAATGCTCTGCTGTTTTCGCGCGCCAATCAGGACAGGACCCAGAAACGCTCTCTCCTCTGTGACAGTAGTCATAGCAACATAGACGCTACAACTGTCAGCGAGCTAACCCTTCCCAAAAATGGCGAAAAGAAAGGCAGAAAACAGGAGCTTTCTGGACAAGTGGGAGGCAGAATATCTGTTTACATATGTAAAAGACAAACCTGTTTGTCTTGTTTGTGGAGTCAACGTGGCTGTAAGTAAGGAGTACAACATTAGACGACACTATGAAACGAAACACCATGACAAATACAAGGACCTGGACATGACTCAAAGGGAGCCAGAAAGTAGAGGAGATGAAAAGAAGTTTGGTTTCACAACAGAATATGTTTAAAAAAGCCACATCACAAAGCGAGGCTGCTGTAAAGGCTAGTTATATAGTGGCAGCAGAGATCGCAAAATCAGCCCGGCCCTTTAATGAGGGAGATTTCATGAAAAAGTGCATGATGAAGGTTTGTGACCTCGTATGCCCAGAGAAAAAACAAGCATTTTCAAACATGAGCCTGAGCAGGAACACAGTAGCTGATCGCACATGTGATCTTGCCACCAATCTGTATGACCAGCTGATGGAAAAGGGAAAAGATTTTGTTGCGTTCTCCCTCGCTGTGGATGAGAGCTGCGACGCATCTGATACTGCTCAGCTGTCAGTCTTCATCCGTGGAGTGGACTCAAATCTGTGTGTTACGGAGGAGCTATTAGGATTCAAATCAATGCATGGCACAACCACAGGAAAGGAAATCTTTGAGGAGGTTTCCAAATGTGTAACTGAAATAAAGCTGCCGTGGGATAAACTCGTTGGATTAACGACAGATGGTGCGCCAGCGATGTGCGGTAAAAAGAGTGGACTGGTGGGCATGGTTCGGGAGAAGATGCGGGAAGAGAACTGTGCAGGTGAGCTAACTGTTTACCACTGCATCATACATCAGGAAGCACTGTGTGCCAAAGCCCTAAAGATGGAACATGTTATGACCACAGTAACACAGGTAGTTAACTTTATAAGAGCCAAAGGTCTAAATCACCGCCAGTTTAAATCTTTTCTGGAGGAGTGTGGTTCGGAATACGCAGACGTGCCGTATCACACAGAGGTGAGATGGCTAAGCAGAGGAAAAGTACTGAACAGATGTTTCGAGCTGCGTGAGGAAATATGTCAATTCCTGGAAACCAAAGGGAAGGATACAGCAGAGCTCCGGGAGCAAAAGTTCCTGTGTGAGCTGGCCTTTCTCTGTGACATCTCGAGCCATCTCGATGCGCTGAACCTGCAGCTTCAGGGGTGGGGGCGCATCATCACAGACATGTACGCTGCAGTGAGGACCTTCAAAACTAAACTGTGCCTGTGGGAGAATCAGATGCTGCAAGGAAACCCTTGCCATTTTCCCTGCTGCCAATCCATAAAAGCGCAGATCTCTACCGCCGTGTTCCCATGCGCACAGTTTGCTGAAAAACTCAGTGTTCTCGCCACTGAGTTTAGCCGGCGATTTGCCGACTTCGATGCCCAGAAATGCAAGTTTGAACTGCTTAGTAATCCCTTCGCAGTTGATGTGGAAAATGCACCAACCAACATCCAAATGGAGCTGATTGAACTCCAGTGCAACGACACGCTGAAGTCAAAGTATGATGCTGTGGGCGCCGCACAGTTTCCACGGTTCATCCCTGACACAATGCCTCAGCTCCGCACCCAAGCTGCTCAGATGCTCTCCATGTTCGGCAGCACTTATCTATGCGAGCAACTTTTCTCCTCGATGAAGATGACCAAAACAACTCACAGGAGACGTCTGACTGATGAACATCTTCGCTCGATACTGAGGATTTCTTCAGCTCAGAGCTTGAGCCCAGACATTGATGAACTAGCATCCAAGAAGAGATGCCAGGTATCTGGCTTGGGCACATCAGATTAGACCAGTGTGCAATAATTAACGTTTTCTTTATGCACTTTTTCTTGCTACAAGGCATGGGCTTGAATGGTTGATTGATTTATTATCATTTTATTTGTAAAATTATTAGCCAGTGGAAAAAGTTTATTTTGGTATTTAAATCAGAAGGCTGCAAATAGAAAAGAGGCATTCAATTTTTATTTAAATTTTATTTATTTAATAAATTAATGCCATTGATGTGTTTTTTCATTTGAAATTCGATTTTGCATGTCTCCACTATTAAATTATATATTGTATGGTAATAAGCGATGCTTGTTCCATATTCAATGTTAAAGCAAAACTTGTTTGGGTCCATATTAAAATGTTAATTTGTTCAATGTTGGCCCGTGACTTTGTTCAGGTTTTACATGGGTATTTGAGTTTGACACCCTTGCGGTAGACCATTCCACTCTTGTGGACCGGCTAAGGAGTATTGGTGTCTCTGAGGGGTCTTTGGCCTGGTTTGCTAACTACTTCTCTCAAAGAGCGCAGTGTATAAAGTCAGAACATCTGCCCTCTCAGCCAACAACATATGCAGATGATACAGCCTTATACTCAGCTGGCCCCTCCTATGATTTTTTGTTAAACGCTCTACAACAACGCTTTCTTAGTGTCCAACAATCTATCTCTGCCCTTGACCTTGTTCTGAACACCTTTAAAACAAAGGTCATGTGGTTTGGTAAGTAAATGACCGTATCCCCACAGGTGGGATTACTACCTCTGAGGGTTTAGAGCTTGAGGTAGTCCTCCTCATACAAGTACTTGGGAGTATGGCTAGACAGTACACTGTCCTTCTCTCAGCACATATCAAAGCTGCAGGCTAAAGTTAAATCTAGACTTGGTTTCCTCTATCGTAATCACTCCTCTTTCACCCAGCTGCCAAACTAACCCTGATTCAGATGACCATCCTACCCATGCTAGATTACAGAGACGTAATTTATAGATTGACAGGTAAAGGTGCTCTCGAGCCGCTGGATGTTCTTTACCATTCGGCCATCAGATTTGCCACCAATTCTCCTTATAGGACACATCACTGCACTTTCATTTTTAATCCCAGCCCCTGTCCCCGCAGGAGGCCTTTTGCCTATTGGTAGGCCGTCATTGTAAATAAGAATTTCTTCTCAACTGACTTGCCGAGTGAAATAAAAATAAAATAACAAAAATGTAATAAAAAGTGTAATGAGAAGAGAGTACATATGTTTTCCCTCAGATCTCTAGCGCGTGAAAAAGCTGAAGGAGAAGGAAGAAACTGTGTTTTCCCTCTCATGGGGTTTTCTAGCATAATGAGGAGAAGTTGTGAGGGATGGTTTAGCCTGACGCAGACCACAGTCCTTACACTTTCATCTCACACTCCAGTCTCTGTTATCCTACTGCTCTCCTGCTCTCTCTCTCTGATATCCTACTGCTCTCTACCTCTCTCCCTCTGTTATCCTACTGCTCTCCTGCTCTCTCCCTCTGTTATCCTACTGCTCTCTACCTCTCTCCCTCTGTTATCCTACTGCTCTCTACCTCTCTCCCTCTGTTATCCTACCTCTCTCACTCTCTCACTCACTCTCTCACTCACCTTCATCCGAACACAGAGCTAGTGTTCTCAACTCCTGAGTACCTACCTAGTTCTACTGCATCCGTCCCAGCCTGCATAGACAATCCACTGACTCCTCACAGAGTTGGTCCTGATACATACTGTAGTGTTGCATTGATCTGTATGATATGATTCCAGATCCCGGGGTGTCATCACTATGGCTATTTAGCTGTAGGATCGGTGACTCACCATCCACATAAGAGTCACAGCAAATCGATAACACTTTACTTGACACCCAGTGTGATAACCATGTCAGAAAATGTCATAACAACTAATATATCGTGTCAGAATATGGTAATAACAATGTCATGGCCCAAATATTTACACCTGTTGTGACATTGCTTAATTGCTTTCTTTTACGGCTGGTTATGACACCTACATAAGAGTGTCAAAACCCACATTTACTCAAATGTTTTTTTTCCTGCCAAAATGTTTCCTTTCATTTAAACATTTGTTTCTTAAATCTTTTGTTGTTGTTGTAATTAATTATTTACAGTCATTTATATTCATCATATTGTAGAAAGTAAAGAAACTTTATGAAGCATTATGACCATCCTGTGTCATTTTATTTGGACTAAGAAAATAATTTTTGTTACACAGTCAAGAAGCATTATAACCATCATAATCATATAAACCAGATTGGCCTATCACATACATGCCCTTATATCAGTCATCAGTCAAAAAGAGGGTGTCTTGTCCTGCTCCTGAAATCTGCTCCTGCATTCCCCCAGTCATCAGCAACAGAGGTTTGAGGTAGGTGCCTGTCTGTAGCAACAGTTTACATTGGCGCATTACGTGCAGGATTGTTTTGATTCCAAAAAAATACAGTAATTTTGCAGAAATGGACCTTCTTGCAGTTCCTACCGCTTCCACTGGATGTCACCAGTCTTTAGAAATTGGTTGAGGTTTTTCCTTTGTGTAATGAAGAAGTAGCCCTGTTCAAAATGAGGGTCACTTTAAGTGTGCTGTTAGATAGAGGGGCGTGACCAGAAAGGTAGCGTCAATTTGTTTTCTTCCTGTATTGAACACAGATCATCCCGTTTTCAAATGTATCAATTATTTACTTAAAAAATACCTAAAGTTGTATTACAGAAGTAGTTTGAAATGTTTTGGAAAAGTTTACAGGTAACTTTTGAGATATTTTGTAGTCACGCTGCCCAAGTTGGAACCAGTGTTTTTCTGGACCAAGCGCCAAATAAATGGACATTTTGGATATATATCAATGGAATTATTAGAACAAAAGGACCATTTGTGATGTTTATGGGACATATTGGAGTGCCAGCAAAAGAAGCTTGTCAAAGGTAAAGGCAAGATTTATATTTTAATTTCTGCGTTTTGTGTCGCGCCTGCAGGGTTGAAATATGCTTTCTCTCTTTGTTTACGGAGGTGCTATCCTCAGATAATAGCACCGTATGCTTTCGCCGAAAAGCCTTTTTGAAATCTGACATGTTGGCTGGATTCACAACAAGTGTAGATTTAATTTGGTATCTTACATGTGAGATTTCATGAAAGTTTGATTTTTATAGTAATTTATTTGAATTTGGCGCTCTGCATTTTCACTGGCTTTTGGCCAGGCCACTAGCGTCCCACAGAGAGGTTAATGCAACTGCGTTGTCAGATTTCAAAAAAACTTTGCGGAAAAAGCATAATCAGATAACGGCGCTCAAAACCCAAAACAGCCGCAGGAATATCCGCCATTTTGGAGTCAACAGAAGTTAAAAATAACACCATAAATATTCACTTACCTTTGATGATCTTCATCAGAAGGCACTCCCAGGAATCCCAGTTTGACAATAAATGACTGATTTGTTCTAAAGTTCCATCATTTATGTCCAAATAGCCACTTGTTGTTGGCGTGTTCAACCCAGTAATCCATCTCCATGAGGCACAGGCACTACGTCCAGACAAAAACTCCAAAAGTTCCGCTATAGTCCTTTAGAAATATGTCAAAAGATGTATGGAATCAATCGTTAGGATGCTTTTAACTTCTTGCGACGAGCAAACCCGTATCCGGGAGCGTAATCATAGCCTCAAACGCATTAACATAACGCAACGGACATCAATACCCCTAGAAACTTTTCCTTTTCATGAAAATTGCATATGAAATTAAATAAATATATTCAAACACAAGCTTAGCCTTTTGTTAACAACACTGTCATCTCAGATTTTCAAAATATGCGTTACAGCCAACGCTAGACAAGCATTTGTGTAAGTTTATCATGGCATAATGCTATGCTAGGCTCTGCTGGCAGCAGGCAACATTTTCACAAAAATAAGAAAAGCAACCAAATTAAATAATTTACATTTGAAGAACTTTGGATGCTTTCACTCAGGAGAGTGATAGCAAATGTTCCTTTTTTCCAAAAATACTATTTTTGTAGGCGAAAACTGTGCTTGGCTGAGAAATCGACCGAAAAATGCTACAACTATAACGCCAAACTTTTTTCAAAATTAGCTACATAATATCGACAGAAACATGACAAACGTTGTTTAGCATCCATCCTCAAGGTTTTTTAACAAATATATTCGATAATATATCCGTCGAGGCAATTGGTTTCTCATAAGAAGCGACTGGAAAAATGGCTACCTCAGTATTTTACGCAAGGTTTTCTGCGGGAGACACCATGTGACCACATGTGGTCCCTTACAGCCATTCTCCAATGGAAATGCCTAAAAAGACGTCACAATGCTGTAGACACCTTGGGGAAAACGTGGAAAACGTAAGCTCATTCGTAGCTCATTCACGGCCATATAAGGAGTCATTGGCATGAGGCGGTTTCAAAAAATGCGGCACTTCCTGGTTGTTTTTTATCTGGGTTTCGCCTGTAACATCAGTTCTGTGGCACTCACAGACAATATCTTTGCAGTATTGTAAACGTCAGAGTGTCTTCTTTCCAAAGTTGTCAATTATATGCATAGTTGAGCATCTTTTCGTGACAAAATATATTTTTTAAAACAGGAACATTTTTCATCCAAAAATTTAAATAGCGCCCCCTAAATCCAACTGGTTAACATAAAACATCATTAATGTTCCAACTGGATAATTCCTTTGTCTGAAGAAAAGCACTGGAACGAGAGGTAACTCTGTCGGGAGCGCGCGTCATGAGACCAAGGCACTCTGCCAGACCACTGACTCAAAGAGGTCTCATGAGCCCCTCCTTTATAGTAGAATCCTCATTCAAGTTTCTAAAGACGGTTGACATCTAGTGGAAGTGGTAGGAAGTGCAACTTTATCCATATCTCAATGTGTATTCGGTAGGCCAAGCTTTGAAAAACTACAAACCTCAGATGTCCCACTTCCTGGTTGGATTTTTCTCCGTTTTTTGCATGCCATATGAGTTCTGTTATACTAACAGGCGTCATTCAAACAGCTTTAGAAACGTCAGAGTGTTTTCTATCCAATACTAATAACATTATGCATATATTAGCATCTGGATCTAAACCATCTGACCCAGATGTTTTTTTGGGGTCAAGTTTAAGGAGATCCTTTAACACCTCGGACTCAGTGAGCTCCTGCAGGGAGAATCTTTGTAGAGGGGCAGGGGAAAAATAGGGAGGAGCATTGGGGATAGAGGAGCAGAGTAGCCTTTTCTGGGTGTTTAGAGTCATACCTTGTGGGATTGGTAATAATCTGAGAAAGATTTAGGGAGTCCCATTGCTTTAGGAACTTGGTTAGGTTGTTTAAGCATGTCCCAGTTTAGGTCACCTAGCAGGACAAATTCAGGCTTAGTGTAAGGGGACAGGAAAGAGCTTAGGGCAGGTAGGGTACAGGCCGGTGCTGATGGAGGACGACAACACCAAGTAACATTCAACGAAGAGCTATTTGAAAGTTTAATGCTTAAAACCAGCAAATCAAATTTTTTGGGACAGACTTGGTGGAGACAACCGAGCACTGAAGGTGATCCTTGGCAAAGATTGCCACTCCACCACCTTTGGAAGATCTGTCTTGCCAAAAAAGGTTGTAACCAGAAAGGTTAACATCAGTATTCAAAACACTCTTCCTTAACCAAGTCTCAGTAATGACCAACACATCTGGATTGGAGCTGTGAACCCACACTTTCAATTGATCCATTTTAGGTAATAAGCTTCTAGTGTTAACATGCAGAAAACCCAGGCTTTTACGAGAGCAGAAATCAGTGGAGCAGATATCAGAGCACAAGTCAGAATTGGGGCTAGCAACAGTAGATGGGCCAGGGTGTACATGCACAGTTCCAGATATCATCAACAGGAATACAATCAAGGCACGACAGAGGACAGAGAGAGCTCTATAGTGCTGATTTATGACATAGGAATGTGCATGAGGTGGCAACAAGATCATATAATACAGCCATTTCAATTAGGTATCATGAATACAAAGCCGGCGAGAGGTGGTTTGAATAGGTATGGAGGCCAAGAGTCCGTCTAACCAATAGAGAGTCAGCGTCCAGAGTGTGGGAACAATCATAGTCTGTCCCACCACTGGGTAAACATACTCTACGCTACAACCCCATGAGAGGGAAAACACAGTTTCTCTCTTCACCCTCTCTTCAACAGAATAGTGCCAAAATATGTGATTCTCGCCCTTCGGCAAACTAGGTAGTTTAATGCGAATGCTAAAAGTAACTCAAATATCTCAAATAGTATCTCAACCAAGGACTGCTACTGTGTCTATACAACTCTTTAAAGGTGCCCCTGTATCTTTCTTAAGGGCTGACGTCAGTGTGAAAAA
This sequence comes from Oncorhynchus mykiss, assembly GCF_057628025.1. NCBI lineage: Eukaryota > Metazoa > Chordata > Actinopteri > Salmoniformes > Salmonidae > Oncorhynchus > Oncorhynchus mykiss. Next base: position 86,114,440 of record NC_143025.1, on the reverse strand, counting down.
GCAGCAGAACTCTTCTCACCACCCTACTGTACCACGTATATCCTGCCCAGGACTTGATGGTTACATTAACGTGGCATTTATGATGAAATATCAGCCTCTCATCGTTGGTATTTCAGAATGTTAGTTCAGTCCACCTACAGTCTCCTCCTCCATTGATCTGAATATCCATCCTGTTGAGCACCAAACAGTTTGCTTGTGTGTTCATCTCTCCCTCTCTCTCTGTGTGTGTTATGTTGTGTTGTGTGTGTGTGTGTGTGTGCAACACACTTGGGAAGATAAATTGGTTCCATTAAGAGGAGAGTTAGATCTGTTTTACTGACCAGAATCTGCAAAATTGGTTTCTCATCGATGTCCTTGGGAGTGTAATCACTTTGACCCTCTAACGGTCTCATCACACACACACACACACACACACACACACACACACACACACACACACACACACACACACACACACACACACACACACACACACACACACACACACACACACACACACACACACACACACACACACACACACACACACACACTATGAAACTGGATCTCGTCTAAACCCACAGGGTTGGCGCATTAGGATGCGTAATAGTAGGCTGGTAACAATGGGATGGTATTATGGCATGGCAGTGTACACACACACCCACTGTACACAGACACACACAAACACACACAGTCTCTATTGCCATGGTATTCTGTGAATTCTCACAGTGCAGGCCACTAAGAAGCTAGGGACCCCTCTTTGTACTGGTATTCTTTATGAATGGATGCAGGACTGTAGCTATATTTGGCACATGATTCACTTTACAGAAACAGAACTATGAACGGTCAGAAAACAGAGATAGAGAAAAATATATTGACAGGGAGATAGGGATGACGAAAGCTGCAGGACTACAGAGGGAGAGAGAGAGAAGAAGAGAGCAGGAAGACAACAGAGTGAGAGAGAGGAGGAAGACAACAGAGAGAGAGAACAGGAAGACTACAGAGAGAGAGGCAGAGGGAGCGACAGAGAGCAGTAGGACAACAGAGAGAGACAGAGAGGGAGAGAGAGAGAGAGAGCAGGAAGACTACAGAGAGGGAGGGAGGGAGAGAGAGAGAGAGAGAGAGAGAGAGATGGAAAAGATGGAAAACTACAGAGACAGAGAGAGAGACAGAGAGAGAGAGAGGGCGAGAGAGCAGGAAGACTACAGAGAGGGGGGACGAGAGGGAGAGAGGGAGAAAGAGAGAGAGATGGAAAACTACAGAGAGAGAGAGGGAGAGAGAGAGCAGAACGACTACAGAGAGAAAGGGAGAGAGAGCAGGAAGACTACAGAGAGAGAGAGAGAGAGCAGGAAGAATACAGAGAGTCGGGGAGAGAGAAAGCGAGCAGTAGCACAACAGAGAGAGAGAGAGAGAGAGAGAGAGAGAGAGAGAGAGCAGTAGGACAACAGAGAGAGAGGGAGAGAGAAAGCAGTAGGACAACAGAGAGAGAGGGAGAGAGAAAGCAGTAGGACAACAGAGAGAGAGGGAGAGAGAAAGCAGTAGGACAACAGAGAGAGAGGAAGAGAGAATGCAGTAGGACAACAGAGAGAGAGGGAGAGAGAGCAGTAGGACTACAGAGAGAGGGAGAGAGAAAGCAGTAGGACAACAGAGAGAGAGAGAGAGAGAGAGCAGTAGGACAACAGAGAGACAGGGAGAGAGAGAGCAGTTGCACAACAGAGAGAGAGGGAGAGGGAGAGAGAGAGAGAGAGAGAGAGAGAGAGCAGTATGACTACAGAGAGAGGGAGAGAGAGAGCAGTATGACAACAGAGAGAGAGGGAGAGAAAAAGCAGTATGACAACAGAGAGAGAGGGAGAGAAAAAGCAGTAGGACAACAGAGCTGTTGGCTCTGTACAAACTGAGCGTCCAACAACTCCAACATTTTCAATTCCATTAAATCCCAACTTTTAAACGGAATAAGCATGCGCAACCTAAAATCCCCAGTCAGGGGATCCTCCATCATGAATGTTTTGGTTGCGGATTTCCTTGTTGCTGATATAGAACTCCACACAGCCACAGGGAAGTCCATTCTTTCTTTGTATTTTCACCCTGTGAAATACTCTTCCTGAGGAGTCAGGGGTACCTTCCGAACGGGTCTCGTAGCCTGTGAACAAGCTATAACCCTTGGTGATAAGTCTCAGTTCGGGACACAAAACCTGGTGAAAAACCGTCCAGTCTTCAACCCCATAGTCCACTCCTAATGTCAACAGAGTGAGAGAGAGGAGGAAGACAACAGAGAGAGAGAACAGGAAGACTACAGAGAGAGAGGCAGAGGGAGCGACAGAGAGCAGTAGGACAACAGAGAGAGACAGAGAGGGAGAGAGAGAGAGAGAGCAGGAAGACTACAGAGAGGGAGGGAGGGAGAGAGAGAGAGAGAGAGAGAGAGATGGAAAAGATGGAAAACTACAGAGACAGAGAGAGAGACAGAGTGAGAGAGAGGGCGAGAGAGCAGGAAGACTACAGAGAGGGGGGACGAGAGGGAGAGAGGGAGAAAGAGAGAGAGATGGAAAACTACAGAGAGAGAGAGGGAGAGAGAGAGCAGAACGACTACAGAGAGAAAGGGAGAGAGAGCAGGAAGACTACAGAGAGAGAGAGAGAGAGCAGGAAGAATACAGAGAGTCGGGGAGAGAGAAAGCGAGCAGTAGCACAACAGAGAGAGAGAGAGAGAGAGAGAGAGAGAGAGAGAGAGCAGTAGGACAACAGAGAGAGAGGGAGAGAGAAAGCAGTAGGACAACAGAGAGAGAGGGAGAGAGAAAGCAGTAGGACAACAGAGAGAGAGGAAGAGAGAATGCAGTAGGACAACAGAGAGAGAGGGAGAGAGAGCAGTAGGACTACAGAGAGAGGGAGAGAGAAAGCAGTAGGACAACAGAGAGAGAGGGAGAGAGAGAGCAGTAGGACAACAGAGAGACAGGGAGAGAGAGAGCAGTTGCACAACAGAGAGAGAGGGAGAGGGAGAGAGAGAGAGAGAGAGAGAGAGAGCAGTATGACTACAGAGAGAGGGAGAGAGAGAGCAGTATGACAACAGAGAGAGAGGGAGAGAAAAGGCAGTATGACAACAGAGAGAGAGGGAGAGAAAAAGCAGTAGGACAACAGAGCTGTTGGCTCTGTACAAACTGAGCGTCCAACAACTCCAACATTTTCAATTCCATTAAATCCCAACTTTTAAACGGAATAAGCATGCGCAACCTAAAATCCCCAGTCAGGGGATCCTCCATCATGAATGTTTTGGTTGCGGATTTCCTTGTTGCTGATATAGAACTCCACACAGCCACAGGGAAGTCCATTCTTTCTTTGTATTTTCACCCTGTGAAATACTCTTCCTGAGGAGTCAGGGGTACCTTCCGAACGGGTCTCGTAGCCTGTGAACAAGCTATAACCCTTGGTGATAAGTCTCAGTTCGGGACACAAAACCTGGTGAAAAACCGTCCAGTCTTCAACCCCATAGTCCACTCCTAATGTCAACAGAGTGAGAGAGAGGAGGAAGACAACAGAGAGAGAGAACAGGAAGACTACAGAGAGAGAGGCAGAGGGAGCGACAGAGAGCAGTAGGACAACAGAGAGAGACAGAGAGGGAGAGAGAGAGAGAGAGCAGGAAGACTACAGAGAGGGAGGGAGGGAGAGAGAGAGAGAGAGAGAGAGAGATGGAAAAGATGGAAAACTACAGAGACAGAGAGAGAGACAGAGTGAGAGAGAGGGCGAGAGAGCAGGAAGACTACAGAGAGGGGGGACGAGAGGGAGAGAGGGAGAAAGAGAGAGAGATGGAAAACTACAGAGAGAGAGAGGGAGAGAGAGAGCAGAACGACTACAGAGAGAAAGGGAGAGAGAGCAGGAAGACTACAGAGAGAGAGAGAGAGAGCAGGAAGAATACAGAGAGTCGGGGAGAGAGAAAGCGAGCAGTAGCACAACAGAGAGAGAGAGAGAGAGAGAGAGAGAGAGAGAGAGAGAGCAGTAGGACAACAGAGAGAGAGGGAGAGAGAAAGCAGTAGGACAACAGAGAGAGAGGGAGAGAGAAAGCAGTAGGACAACAGAGAGAGAGGAAGAGAGAATGCAGTAGGACAACAGAGAGAGAGGGAGAGAGAGCAGTAGGACTACAGAGAGAGGGAGAGAGAAAGCAGTAGGACAACAGAGAGGGAGAGAGAGAGCAGTAGGACAACAGAGAGACAGGGAGAGAGAGAGCAGTTGCACAACAGAGAGAGAGGGAGAGGGAGAGAGAGAGAGAGAGAGAGAGAGAGAGCAGTATGACTACAGAGAGAGGGAGAGAGAGAGCAGTATGACAACAGAGAGAGAGGGAGAGAAAAGGCAGTATGACAACAGAGAGAGAGGGAGAGAAAAAGCAGTAGGACAACAGAGCTGTTGGCTCTGTACAAACTGAGCGTCCAACAAATCCAACATTTTCAATTCCATTAAATCCCAACTTTTAAACGGAATAAGCATGCGCAACCTAAAATCCCCAGTCAGGGGATCCTCCATCATGAATGTTTTGGTTGCGGATTTCCTTGTTGCTGATATAGAACTCCACACAGCCACAGGGAAGTCCATTCTTTCTTTGTATTTTCACCCTGTGAAATACTCTTCCTGAGGAGTCAGGGGTACCTTCCGAACGGGTCTCGTAGCCTGTGAACAAGCTATAACCCTTGGTGATAAGTCTCAGTTCGGGACACAAAACCTGGTGAAAAACCGTCCAGTCTTCAACCCCATAGTCCACTCCTAATGTCTGGTCTGTATATTTTTCTCCTTCGGCTACCGTATAGAGGTTCACTCTACAGGCCAGGTAATCAAACAGATACCCCCATTGCTGTCCATTAGACATCAGCACTTTATCTTTCAGCGTAGTTGCGGGCGGTATCTGGGTTCTATACACACTTAGAAACTGCTTTTTTTGGCGCATCGTATATTGCGGCATTATACTTGGCCCTTTCTCTATGTTTCAGCCGTGGACCTGCTTCCGTTGTTACAGTCATCACAGCTTTGCCACTGATCACAAAATCCATGTTTAAAAATCTTGTTTACTGTTCTGGGGTCGCATGCCTTGTTCTGGACTTTTATTTATAATGTGTCTGCCACAGCCAATACCCCGGACATTCCTGCTTCATCAGATAACAACCATAAGGGCAATAAAACTGGGGGTGTGGGGCCATACTCTTTCAAAAGTTAAAACACAGAACCCCCCCCAGTTCAACCAGGTCCCTAGACATCAATCAGCATGACAACTTCAAAGGATGCAATTTAGATATAAAATAACACACCCTCTAACACGTGACCACAGGAACAGGATGTCCTGGCCGGAGGCCCATATTTGGACATGTACACGTGATCATGGACACAGGGTCATAAATCAAAATTTTGACCTGTGCCGTCTACTTTATTCTTTCTCATAACCTCCACTATGTCACCAGGACATATATACAGGATACTGCCCTCTACAACATAACCTTCACTATGTCACCAGGACATATATACAGGATACTAGCCTCCACAACACTATGTCACCAGGACATATACAGGATACTACCCTCCACAACACTATGTCACCAGGACATATAGAGGATACTGCCCTAAACAACATAACCTTCACTATGTCACCAGGACATATACAGGATATTGCCCTCAACAACATTACATTCACTCCAAATGAAAACTCCAAACCTACAACCTGATTTTGGAATTACCTGGAATGATTCCTACACTCAAGGATTATTATTCCCAAACTATACATCAAATGGCTCCGTCAAACAAACAGAAACCTGAAAACACCATCCAACCTGGAACTGAGCCAGTAATGCTTAGTCTGAAGTTATTTTTTACTTCTAATAGCCAAGAAGAAAAATACGTTACAATGATGTATTTTGCTTTATAAGGACTGAATGCTGAGGCTACCAAGCATGATATGACAAAGAGATACAACTTGAAATAGTACTGATGTGTCAAAGCCCATTCTAATTCCACCCTTATTTAACCAGGTAGGCAAGTTGAGAACAAGTTCTCATTTACAACCGCGACCTGGCCAAGTTCAAGCAAAGCAGTACTACACATACAACAACACAGAGCTACACATGGAGTAAAACAAACATACAGTCAATAATACAGTAGAAACAAGTCTATATACAATGTGAGCAAATGAGGTGAGATACGGGAGGTAAAGGCAAAAAAAAGGCCATGGTGGCAAAGTAAATACAATATAGCAAGTAGAACACTGGAATGGTAGATTTGCAGTGGAGGAATGTGCAAAGTAGAAATAAAAATAGTGGGGTGCAAAGGAGCAAAATAAATAAATAAATAAAATAAATACAGTAGGGAAAGAGGTAGTTGTTTGGGCTAAATTATAGATGGGCTATGTACAGGTGCAGTAATCTGTGAGCTGCTCTGACAGCTGGTGCTTAAAGCTAGTGAGGGAGTTGAGTGTTTCCAGTTTCAGAGAATTTTGAAGTTCGTTCCAGTCATTGGCAGCAGAGAACTGGAAGGAGAGGCGGCCAAAGAAATAATTGGTTTTGGGGGTGACCAGAGAGATATACCTGCTGGAGCGCGTGCTACAGGTGGGTGATGCTATGGTGACCAGCGAGCTGAGATAAGGGGGGACTTTACCTAGAAGTGTCTTGTAGATGACATGGAGCCAGTGGGTTTGGCAACGAGTATGAAGCGAGGGCCAGCCAACAAGAGCGTACAGGTTGCAATGGTGGGTAGTATATGGGGCTTTGGTGACAAAACGGATGGCACTGTGATAGACTGCATCCAATTTGTTGAGTAGGGTATTGGAGGCTATTTTGTAAATGACATTGCCAAAGTCGAGGATTGGTAGGATGGTCAGTTTTACAAGGGTATGTTTGGCAGCATGAGTGAAGGATGCTTTCTTGCGAAATAGGAAGCCAATTCTAGATTTAGAGATGTTTGATGTTGGTCTGGAAGGAGAGATTACAGTCTAACCAGACACCTAGGTATTTATAGTTGTCCACATATTCTAAGTCAGAGCTGTCCAGAGTAGTGATGTTGGACAGGCGGGCAGGTGCAGGCAACGATCAGTTGAAGAGCATGCATTTAGTTTTACTTGTATTTAAGAGCAATTGGAGGCCACGGAAGGAGAGTTGTTTGGCATTGAAGCTTGCCTGGAGGGTTGTTAACACATTGTCCAAAGAAGGGCCAGAAGTATACAGAATGGTGTCATCTGCGTAGAGGTGGATCAGAGACTCACCAGCAGCAAGAGCGACATCATTGATGTATACAGAGAAGAGAGTCGGTCCAAGATTTGAACCGTGTGGCACCCCCATAGAGTCTGCCAGAGGTCCGGACAACAGACCCTCCGATTTGACACACAACTCTATCAGAGAAGTAGTTGGTGAACCAGGCGAGGCAATCATTTGAGAAACCAAGGCTGTCGAGTCTGCCGATGAGGATGTGGTGATTGACAGAGTCGAAAGCCTTGGCCAGATCAATGAATATGGCTGTACAGTAATGTTTCTTATCGATGGCAGTTAAGATATCGTTTAGGACCTTGAGCGTGGCCTGTTCGCTGAAGTGTTTCAGGGAGCGTTTGACAGTGATGAGTGGAGGTCGTTTGACCTCTGACCCATTACGAATGCAGGCAATGAGGCAGTGATCGCTGAGATCTTGGTTGAAAACAGCAGAGGTGTATTTAGAGGGCAAGTTGGTTAGGATGATATCTATGAGGGTGCCCGTGTTTATGGCTTTGGGGTGGTACCTGGTAGGTTCATTGATAATTTGTGTGAGATTGAGGGCATCAAGCTTAGATTGTCGGATGGCTGGATTGTTAAGCATGTTCCAGTTTAGGTCGCCTAGCAGCACGAGCTCTGAAGATAGATGGGGGGCAATCAGTTCACATATGGTGTCCAGAGCACAGCTGGGGGCAGAGGGTGGTCTATAGCAGGCGGCAATGGTGAGAGACTTGTTTTTAGAGAGGTGGATTTTAAAAGTAGAATTTTAAATTGTTTGGGCATCACTGCCACCTTTGGCAGTTCTATCTTGTCTGAAAATTTTGTAGTTAGGGATGAAAATGTCAGAATTTTTCCTAAGTCTTCCTAAGCCAGGATTCAGACACGGCTAGGACATCAGGGTTGGCAGAGTGTGCTAAAGCAGTGAATAAAACAAACTTAGGGAGGAGGCTTCCAATGTTAACATGTATGAAACCAAGGCTATTACGGTTACAGAAGTCATCAAAAGAGAGCGCCTGGGGAATAGGAGTGGAGCTAGGCACTGCAGGGCCTGGATTCACTTCTACATCACCAGAGGAACAGAGGAGTAGGATAAGGTACGGCTAAAAGCAATGAGAATTGGTCGTCTAGAACGTCTGGAACAGAGAGTAAAAGGGGGCTTCTGGGGCGATGAAATAGCTTCAAGGTATAATGTACAGACAAATGTATGGTAGGATGTGAATACAGTGGAGGTAAACCTAGGTATTGAGTGATGATGAGAGAGATTTTGTCTCTAGAAACATCATTGAAACCAGGAGATGTCATCTCATGTGCGGGTGGTGGAACTAATAGGTTGGATAAGGTATATTGAGCAGGACTAGAGGCTCTACAGTGAAATAAGCCAATAAACACTAACCAGAACAGCAATGGACAAGACATATTGACATTAAGGAGAGGCATGCTTAGTCGAGTGATCAAAAGGGTCCAGTGAGTAGTGAGGTTGGTTGGGGTCACGGCGATTCAGACAGCTAGCCTGGCCATCGGCAGCAAGCTAGCAGAGGATGGAGGTCTGTTTTTAGCCACCTTGTGCATTTCCGTCGGTAGGATTAGTGAGGTTCCGTGTGGTAGAGGGGATCAATCCAATTCACAAAAAAAATAGATATAGTTATAGAGCCCAACAATGGCAAGAGAGCCCCATCTTAATGGAGAGGCCTCCCGCTGTTCAGAGGTAATTAAAATGCAGTACCCTCTGTATGTAACGAATAATAAGACACGAAAATAATACAAACTCAAGCTCCTTATGGAAAATAAGTAGACACGTTTTGCTGACTATTATAAAAATGGGAACATAAGCAACCTTATCTTCCACACAGACCATCCCCTGGCATGGAACAGTGCTATATTAGCACACTACCCCTCTTTTAAGAGAGGGGGTGTTATAACGAGGGGTTGAAACTCAGGATACTAGACAACGAGGACTCTGAGTCAGCTAATATGAATCTCTATAAGTCTGGTGGAATATTGGTACAGGGTAACTCCCAACAGTTTCAGCTGGACTTTCACCTAATCAAAGAAATAGCTCAGCAGGAGAAGCTTTCCCTTGAGAAAGATACCCCCACCCCAAGCGGGTCAGACCAGACCTCTTCATTACATAACCCCACAGACAAGCAACCACAAGCAGATAGTCAATCTCACAGCACAGAATACTACTCCCTCATTGAAATGATGGATACATTTACCCAGCTGGAGGTGAGGCAGGTGGAGCTGGAACAGCAGGTGATTACACTCCAGTCAGCACAGATCCAGACAACAGTCCAGCACAACAAAACCCCCTTAAACCAGACCAAAAATCAGTAATTCTGTCCCTGAACAAGGCAGTTAACCCACTGTTCCCCAGTAAGCAGTCATTGTAAATAGTAATTTGTTCTTAACTGACTTGCCTCGTTAAATAAAGTTTAAATATATATTTTATAATGAACAACCCATTGGAAAGGTGCCCCCCCAGAACAGCCAACCTCAACTCCCGACAAAAGTCTCGACAACACAGCAGGACAGTCCACCCCAGACCCTGACCACGTTGATAAAACAGCAGAACAGTCCACCCCAGACCCTGACCATGTTGATAACACAGCAGGACTGTCCACCCCAGACCCTGACCACATTGATAACACAGCAGGACAGTCCACCCCAGACCCTGACCACGTTGATAACACAGCAGGACAGTCCACCCCAGACCCTGACCACGTTGATAACACAGCAGGACAGTCCACCCCAGACCCTGACCACGTTGATAACACAGCAGGACAGTCCACCCCAGACCCTGACCACGTTGATAACACAGCAGGACAGACCACCCCAGACCCTGACCACGTTGATAACACAGCAGGACAGTCCACCCCAGACCCTGACCACGTTGATAACACAGCTGAACAGTCCAAACCAGACCCTGACCACATTGATAACACAGCAGGACAGTCCACCCCAGACCCTGACCACGTTGATAACACAGCAGGACAGTCCACCCCAGACCCTGACCACGTTGATAACACAGCTGAACAGTCCACCCCAGACCCTGACCACGTTGATAACACAGCAGGACAGTCCACCACAGACCCTGACCACGTTGATAACACAGCAGGACAGTCCACCCCAGACCCTGACCACGTTGATAACACAGCAGGACAGTCCACCCCAGACCCTGACCACGTTGATAACACAGCAGGACAGTCCAACCCAGACCCTGACCACGTTGATAACACAGCTGAACAGTCCACCCCAGACCCTGACCACGTTGATAACACAGCAGGACAGTCCACCCCAGACCCTGACCACGTTGATAGCACAGCAGGACAGTCCACCCCAGACCCTGACCACGTTGATAACACAGCAGGAAAGTCCACCCCAGACCCTGACCACGTTGATAACACAGCAGGATAGTACACCCCAGACCCTGACTACATTGATAACACAGCAGGAAAGTCCACCCCAGACCCTGACCACGTTGGTAACACAGCAGGACAGTCCACCCCAGACCCTGACCATGTTGATAACACAGCAGGACAGTCCACCCCAGACCCTGACCACGTTGATAACACAGCTGGAGAGTCCACCCCAGACCCTGACCACGTTGATAACACAGCAGGACAGTCCACCCCAGACCCTGACCACGTTGATACCACAGCAGGACAGTCCACCCCAGACCCTGACCACGTTGATAACACAGCTGAACAGTCCAAAGCAGACCCTGACCATGTTGATAACACAGCAGGACAGTCCACCCCAGACCCTGACCACGTTGATAACACAGCAGGACAGTCCACCCCAGACCCTGACCACGTTGATAACACAGCTGAACAGTCCACCCCAGACCCTGACCACGTTGATAACAAAGCAGGACAGTCCACCCCAGACCCTGACCACGTTGATAACACAGCAGGACAGTCCACCCCAGACCCTGACCACGTTGATAACACAGCAGGACAGACCACCCCAGACCCTGACCACGTTGATAACACAGCAGGACAGTCCACCCCAGACCACGTTGATAACACAGCTGAACAGTCCAAACCAGACCCAGACCACGTTGATAACACAGCAGGACAGTCCACCCCAGACCCTGACCACGTTGATAACACAGCAGGACAGTCCACCCCAGACCCTGACCACGTTGATAACACAGCAGGACAGACCACCCCAGACCCTGACCACGTTGATAACACAGCAGGACAGTACACCCCAGACCACGTTGATAACACAGCTGAACAGTCCAAACCAGACCCAGACCACGTTGATAACACAGCAGGACAGTCCACCCCAGACCCTGACCACGTTGATAACACAGCAGGACAGTCCACCCCAGACCCTGACCACGTTGATAACACAGCAGGACAGTCCAGCCCAGACCCTGACCACGTTGATAACACAGCAGGACAGTCCACCCCAGACCCTGACCACGTTGATAACACAGCAGGACAGACCACCCCAGACCCTGACCACGTTGATAACACAGCAGGACAGTCCACCCCAGACCCTGACCACGTTGATAACACAGCTGAACAGTCCAAACCAGACCCAGACCACGTTGATAACACAGCAGGACAGTCCACCCCAGACCCTGACCACGTTGATAACACAGCAGGACAGTCCACCCCAGACCCTGACCACGTTGATAACACAGCAGGACAGTCCACCCCAGACCCTGACCACGTTGATAACACAGCAGGACAGACCACCCCAGACCCTGACCACGTTGATAACACAGCAGGACAGTCCACCCCAGACCCTGACCACGTTGATAACACAGCTGAACAGTCCAAACCAGACCCTGACCACGTTGATAACACAGCAGGACAGTCCACCCCAGACCCTGACCACGTTGATAACACAGCAGGACAGTCCACCCCAGACCCTGACCACGTTGATAACACAGCTGAACAGTCCACCCCAGACCCTGACCACGTTGATAACACAGCAGGACAGTCCACCCCAGACCCTGACCACGTTGATAACACAGCAGGACAGTCCACCCCAGACCCTGACCACGTTGATAACACAGCAGGACAGACCACCCCAGACCCTGACCACGTTGATAACACAGCAGGACAGTCCACCCCAGACCCTGACCACGTTGATAACACAGCTGAACAGTCCAAACCAGACCCAGACCACGTTGATAACACAGCAGGACAGTCCACCCCAGACCCTGACCACGTTGATAACACAGCAGGACAGTCCACCCCAGACCCTGACCACGTTGATAGCACAGCAGGACAGTCCACCCCAGACCCTGACCACGTTGATAACACAGCAGGAAAGTCCACCCCAGACCCTGACCACGTTGATAACACAGCAGGACAGTACACCCCAGACCCTGACCACATTGATAACACAGCAGGAAAGTCCACCCCAGACCCTGACCACGTTGATAACACAGCAGGACAGTCCACCCCAGACCCTGACCACGTTGATAACACAGAAGCACAGGCCACCCCAGACCCTGACCACGTTGATAACACAGCAGGACAGTCCACCCCAGACCCTGACCACGTTGATAACACAGCTGAACAGTCCAAAGCAGACCCTGACCATGTTGATAACACAGCAGGACAGTCCACCCCAGACCCTGACCACGTTGATAACACAGCAGGACAGTCCACCCCAGACCCTGACCACGTTGATAACACAGCTGAACAATCCACCCCAGACCCTGACCACGTTGATAACAAAGCAGGACAGTCCACCCCAGACCCTGACCACGTTGATAACACAGCAGGACAGTCCACCCCAGACCCTGACCACGTTGATAACACAGCAGGACAGTCCACCCCAGACCCTGACCACGTTGATAACACAGCAGGACAGACCACCCCAGACCCTGACCACGTTGATAACACAGCAGGACAGTCCACCCCAGACCCTGAACACGTTGATAACACAGCTGAACAGTCCAAACCAGACCCAGACCACGTTGATAACACAGCAGGACAGTCCACCCCAGACCCTGACCACGTTGATAACACAGCAGGACAGTCCACCCCAGACCCTGACCACGTTGATAACACAGCAGGACAGTCCAGCCCAGACACTGACCACGTTGATAACACAACAGCACAGATCACCCCAGACCCTGACCACGTTGATAACACAGCAGGACAGTCCACCCCAGACCCTGACCACGTTGATAACACAGCAGGACAGACCACCCCAGACCCTGACCACGTTGATAACACAGCAGGACAGTCCACCCCAGACCCTGACCACGTTGATAACACAGCTGAACAGTCCAAACCAGACCCTGACCACGTTGATAACACAGCAGGACAGTCCACCCCAGACCCTGACCACGTTGATAACACAGCAGGACAGTCCACCCCAGACCCTGACCACGTTGATAACACAGCTGAACAGTCCACCCCAGACCCTGACCACGTTGATAACACAGCAGGACAGTCCACCCCAGACCCTGACCACGTTGATAACACAGCAGGACAGTCCACCCCAGACCCTGACCACGTTGATAACACAGCAGGACAGACCACCCCAGACCCTGACCATGTTGATAACACAGCAGGACAGTCCACCCCAGACCCTGACCACGTTGATAACACAGCTGAACAGTCCAAACCAGACCCAGACCACGTTGATAACACAGCAGGACAGTCCACCCCAGACCCTGACCACGTTGATAACACAGCAGGACAGTCCACCCCAGACCCTGACCACGTTGATAACACAGCAGGACAGTCCAACCCAGACCCTGACCACGTTGATAACACAGCTGAACAGTCCAAACCAGACCCAGACCACGTTGATAACACAGCAGGACAGTCCACCCCAGACCCTGACCACGTTGATAACACAGCAGGACAGTCCACCCCATACCCTGACCACGTTGATAACACAGCAGGACAGTCCAGCCTAGACCCTGACCACGTTGATAACACAGTGCCACAGATCACCCCAGACCCTGACCATGTTGATAACACAGCAGGACAGTCCACCCCAGACCCTGACCACGTTGATAACACAGCAGGACAGACCACCCCAGACCCTGACCACGTTGATAACACAGCAGGACAGTCCACCCCAGACCCCGACCACGTTGATAACACAGCTGAACAGTCCAAACCAGACCCTGACAACGTTGATAACACAGCAGGACAGTCCACCCCAGACCCTGACCACGTTGATAACACAGCAGGACAGTCCACCACAGACCCTGACCACGTTGATAACACAGCAGGACAGTCCACCCCAGACCCTGACCACGTTGATGACACAGCTGAACAGTCCACCCCAGACCCTGACCACGTTGATAACACAGCAGGACAGTCCACCCCAGACCCTGACCACGTTGATAACACAGCTGAACAGTCCACCCCAGACCCTGACCACGTTGATAACACAGCAGGACAGTCCACCCCAGACCCTGACCACGTTGATAACACAGCAGGACAGACCACCCCAGACCCTGACCACGTTGATAACACAGCAGGACAGTCCACCCCAGACCCTGACCACGTTGATAACACAGCAGGACAGTCCACCCCAGACCCTGACCATGTTGATAACACAGCAGGACAGACCACCCCAGACCCTGACCACGTTGATAACACAGCAGGACAGTCCACCCCAGACCCTGACCACGTTGATAACACAGCAGGACAGACCACCCCAGACCCTGACCACGTTGATAACACAGCAGGACAGTCCACCCCAGACCCTGACCACGTTGATAACACAGCAGGACAGTCCACCCCAGTCCCTGACCACGTTGATAACACAGCTGAACAGTCCACCCCAGACCCTGACCACGTTGATAACACATTAGGACAGTCCACCCCAGACCCTGACCACGTTGATAACACAGCAGGACAGTCCACCCCAGACCCTGACCACGTCGATAACACAGCAGGACAGTCCACCCCAGACCCTGACCACGTTGATAACACAGCAGGACAGTCCACCCCAGACCACGTTGATAACACAGCTGAACAGTCCAAACCAGAACCTGACCACGTTGATAACACAGCAGGACAGTCTACCCCAGATCCTGACCACGTTGATAACACAGCAGGACAGTCCACCCCAGACCCTGACCACGTTGATAACACAGCTGAACAGTCCACCCCAGACCCTGACCACATTGATAACAGAGCAGGACAGTCCACCCCAGACCCTGACCACTTTGATAACACAGCAGGACAGTCCACCCCAGACCCTGACCACGTTGATAACACAGCAGGACAGTCCACCCCAGACCCTGACCACGTTGATAACACAGCAGGACAGTCCACCCCAGACCCTGACCACGTTGATGACACAGCAGGAAAGTCCACCCCAGACCCTGACCACGTTGATAACACAGCAGGACAGTCCACCCCAGACCCTGACCACGTTGATAACACAGCTGAACAGTCCAAACCAGACCACGTTGATAACACAGCAGAACAGTCCACCCCAGACCCTGACCACATTGATAACACAGCAGGACAGTCCACCCCAGACCTTGACCACGTTGATAACACAGCAGGACAGTCCACCCCAGACCCTGACCACGTTGATAACACAGCAGGACAGTCCACCCCAGACCCTGACTACGTTGATAACACAGCAGGACAGTCCACCCCAGACCCTGACCACGTTGATAACACAGCAGGAGAGTCCACCCCAGACCCTGACCACGTTGATAACACAGCAGGACACTCCACCCCAGACCCTGACCACGTTTATTAACACAGCAGGACAGTCCACCCCAGACCCTGACCACGTTGATAACACAGCAGGACAGGCAAATGACGAACCCCAAGCCCAGGGGATCCCACCCCCTCTGAGCACCCCCTCTGAGCACCCCCCCCGGTCAGCCACCCTGATGACCCTTCTGACAACCCCACCACACCAACTGAGGACATATACAAACAACAGATTATACTCCTTATGCACTCAAAGGGATAATATATTCAAGGAAATACACTTTTTCCCGAACACACAGTGTCTAAACTCTGGTGTCCAAACACCCAGTGTACCCTACACCTTCTGTCTGAGGTCCAACTAGGGTCACCCAGTCACATAATAATACACACAGGCACAAACGACCTGAGAGCACAGCAGGAAAGGGTGGCCACCCCACTGAAGGGAGTGATTGAAAAGCTTATTCTACTTTCCCCAACGCACAAGTGGTTATCTCCACTTTTCTACCATGAAAAGACTTCCATGCTGCTACCATCCAATGGTTAAACGCAAGTATTTCCCGTGACTGTGCCTCAAAAACCAAATATTTACCTGGCCAACCACTGCTCATTGGACTTGAACAACCTTTACGACCAGGTCCTCCTATACAAGGCAGCAGTGCCCACCTTCGCCCGGACCCTAAAGGACATCACTCTCAACCGCAGCCCCACCACTTCACACAGGAGCAACAGATCAGTAGACACCCTGCCCAGACCAGTGAGACACTCTCCCAGCACTGCGGGAACCCCCAGCACAGACCTGAAAATAGAGGACCCACGCCGAGAGGACCTTCATCCAGACCACAACACCACCTGCCACATCCAAACCCCACCACAGTCAATCAACACCCATCCAAGTCAACAATGCCCATAGCCCATGTAGGCCTTCTCAGATTAGACCTATGCCCCTCCTGCCCACCCCATTCCCCACACTCCCGCAAAGAGGGCCTCAACATAGAAGTCACACATACGCCCAGGCCGTGAACAGGCAAACAGGCCCAACCCCCGTACTTACACTAGCCCAAGCCAATGGCATGTACCAGATGCTCAGCAGGCTCTGCTCACACTTACTTGCCTGAGGCCAAACCACACGAACAACAACGTTGGACACTTTATGGAACACAAAGCCTTCACTATTTCATCCTGGAATATCCAAGCCCTGAGGTCATCTGCCTTTATGGAACACAAAGCCTTCACTATTTAATCCTGGAATATCCCAGGTCTGAGGTCATCTGCCTTTGGCCTAAAGAGCAGGAACCTGGACTTCAAAGAAATCGAAAATACAAACATTGTCATCCTACAAGAAACATGGAATAGAGGAGACGGACCCACTGGTTGCCCACTGGGTTATAGAGAGTTGGTAGTCCCATCCACCAAACTACCAGGTGTGAAACAGGGAAGAGACTCAGGGGGTATGCTAATTGGGTATAGAGCAGACCTAACCAACTCTATAATATAAGTCAAAACAGGACATTTTTAAATTTGGCAAGAAATAAAAAATAAAAATACATCTTAACAGAGAAAAGTGTCCTCCTCTCTGCTACCTATATCCCCCCACTAGAATCCCAATACTTTAATGAAGACAGCTTCTCCATCATGGAGGGGGAAAGTTACTAGTCTGTGACAACCTAAATGCCAGAACCGGACAATAACCTGACACCCTCAGCACACAGGGGGACAAACACCAGCCTGGAGGTGACAGCATTCCCTCCCCCATATGCCCCCTATGCACAACTATGACAACATAACCAACAAAAACGGGTCACAACTCCTGCAGCTCTGTCACATGCTGGGTATGTACAAAGTCAATGGTAGGCTTCGAGTGGACTCCAATGGTAGGTACACCTATAGCTCATCTCTTGGCAGTAGTACTGTAGACTACTTTATCACTGACCTCAACTCAGAGTCTCTCAGAGCGTTCACAGTCAGTCCACTGACACCCCTATCAGACCACAGCAAAATTACAGTCTACTTGAACAGAACAATACTCAATCATGAAGCATCAAAACCACAGGATTTGAATAATATTAAGGAATGCTATAGATGGAAGGAATGTAGTTTGTAAACCTACCAAAAAACAATTAGGCAACAACAAATTCAATCCCTTTTACACAACATCCTGGACAAAACGTTCCACTGTAATAGTGAAGGTGTAAACTTGGCAGTAGAAAATCTTAACAGTGTGTTTGACCTCTCAGCTTCCCTATCAAAAACAATTAACAACAATGACAAATGGTTTGATGAAGGATTAAAAAACCTAAGAAAGAAATTGAGAAACCTGTCCAATCAAAAACATACAGTGCCTTACAAAAGTATTCATCCTCCTTGGTGTTTTTCTGTAATTTAAATGGATTTTTATTTGGATTTCTGTCACTACTTCCACCGAAGTTGTTCCCTCTCCTTGTTCGTTCGGCGGTCGACGTCACCTGCTTTCTAGCCACCACCGATCCATGTTTAATTTTTCCTTTTGTTTTGTCTGTTTACACACCTGGTTCCCATCTCATAATTATGTTCCTTATTTAACCCTCTGGTTTCCCTTTCTGTTTTGTGCGTGATTGTCTTTCGTGTATTCCGGTGTGTTATATTTTGAGTCCTGTTTTGTCCTTGTCTGGAACGGGATTTTGTTACGTTTTGCATTGAGTAAATCGGTTATTGTTACCTGTGTCCTGAGCCTGACTCCTTCGCTATCTTTTAGATAGACTCTGACAATTTAATGTAATGGACATACACAAATGAATCTAAATTGGTGAAGTGAAATTAAAAAAAATTACTTGTTTCAAAAAAGTATAAAACATTTAAGACTTAAGTGGTGCGTGCGTAATTATTCACCCCATTTGCTATGAAGACCCTAAATAAGATCTGGTGCAATCAATTACCTTCAGAAGTCACATAATTAATTAAATAAAAAGTCAACCTGTGTGCAAGCTAAGTGTCACATGATCCGTCACATGGTCTCAGTATATATACACCTATTCTGAAAGGCCCTAGAGTCTGCAACACCACTAAGCAAGCGGCACTACAAAGCAAGCGGCACCATGAAGACCAAGGAGCTCTCCAAACAGGTCAGGGACAAAATCAGGGTTGTGTTATAAAAAAATATCAGAAACTTCTAACATCCCACGGAGCACGATTAAAACCATTTTTTTTAAATGGAAAGAATATGGCACCACAACAAATCTGCCAAGAGATGGCCGCCCACCAACACTCATGGACCAGGGAAGGAGGGCTTTAATGAGAGTGGCAACAAAGAGACCAAAGATAACCATGAAGCAGCTACAAAGCTCCACAGCGGAGATTGGAGTATCTGTCCATAGGACCACAGAGCTGGGCTTTAAGGAATAATGGCCAGAAAAAAAGCCATTGCTTCATTAAAGAAATAAGCAAACATGTTTGGTGTTCGCCAAAAGGCATGTGGGAAACTCCCCAAACATATGGAAGAAGGTACTCTGGTCAGATAAGACTAAAATTGAGCTTTTTGGCCATCAAGGAAAACGCTATGTCTGGCCCAAATCCAACACCTCTCATCACCCCGAGAACAGCATCCCCACAGTGACGCATGGTGGTGGCAGCATCATGCCGTGGGGATGTTTTTCATCAGCAGGGACTGGGAAACTGATCAGAATTGAAGGATGGCGCTAAATACTGGGAAATTCTTGAGGGAAACCTGTTTCAGTCTTCCAGAGATTTTAGACTGGGATGGAGGTTCACCTTCCAACGGGACAATGACTCTAAGCATACTGCTATAGCGACACTCGAGTGGTTTAAGGGGAAACATTTAAATGTCTTGGAATGGCCTAGTCAAAGCCCAGACCTCAATCTAATTGAGAATCTGTGGTATGACTTAAAGGTTGATGTACACCACCGGAACCCATCCAACTTGAAGGAGCTGGAGCAGTTTTGCCTTGAAAAATGGGCAAACATCCCAGTGGCTAGATGTGCTAAGCTTATAGAGACATACCCCAAGAGACTTGCAGCTGTAATTTATGCAAAAGGTGGCTTGACAAAGTATTGACTTTGGGGGGGTGTACAGATATGCACGCTAAAGTTTTCAGTTGTTTATTTCTTGTTTGTTTCACACCAAAAAATATTTTACATCTTCAAAGTGGTAGCCATGTTGTGTAAATCAAATGATACCTACCCCCCCAAAATGTATTTAAATTCCAGGCCAAGGGGGTAAATACTTTCGCATGCCACTGTGGAGACCCAGAAAAGCTGAGTATACGCCTTCACTATGGTGAATCACGAAAACAATACAGAAATACACTACAGAAAAAGAAGGAACAGCATGTCAGAAATCAGCTTAAATGTAATTGAAGAATCCATAGACTCTAACCACTTCCGGGAAAATTGGAAAACACTAAAGAAATGACAACACAAAGAGTTACGTATCCAAATGGAGATGTGAACCTTCTCCAAAAATGTTGGCTCTATAACAACGAACAAACAGCAAAGACATGATCAAATATAAATCTTAGAATCAACTATTAAAGACTACCAGAATCCACTGGATTCTCCAATTAGTATTAACTACAGGAAAAAATAAAAACCCTCCAATCCAAAACAGCCTGCGGTGTTTATGGTATCCTCAATGAAATGACAACAAATTCCAATTGCTTATACTTAAACTATTTAACATCATCCTTAGCTCCGGCATCTTCCCCAATATTTGGAACCAAGGGCTGATCACCCCAATCCACAAAAGTGGAGACACATTTGACCCCAATAACTATCGTGGGATATGCGTCAACAGCAAACTTGGGAAAATCCTCTGCATTATAATTGACAGCAGACTTGTACATTTCCTCAGTGAAAATGAAGTACTGAGCAAATGTCAATTAGATTTTTACCTAATTATCGCACGACAGACTACATATTCACCCTTTATACCCTAATTGACAAACAAACTAACCAAAATAAAGGCAAAGTCTTCTCATGATTTGTTTATTTAAAAAAAGCCTTAGACTCAATTTGGCATGAGGGTCTGCTAAACAAATTGATGAAATGTGAAACATCGGACACCGGATTGGCTGTATAGGTTTTCACGTTACGTTTATTGTTTTTGTATTGTTTTTGTTTCGTCTTTATTAAGATGTATCGAATCAACCACGCTGCATTTTGGTCCGACTTTCCTTCAACCGAAGAAAACCGTAACACACTGTGGCTGGATTAACGATAATTGTATCTTTAAAATGGTGCCTAATATTTGTATGTTTGAGAAATTTGATTTATGAGATTTCTGTTAATTTGAATTTGCCGCTCTGCAATTTCATTGGCCGTTGGCGATGGGTTCCACTAGCGGAACGGGGTTCCCCAGTCCTAGACAGGCAAGAATCTGAAGTCAAATGTCTACTGTTTGCTGATGATCTGGTGCTTCTGTCCCCAACCAAGGAGGGCCTACAGCAGCACCTAGATCTTCTGCACCGATTCTGCCCTGACAGTAAATCTCAGCAAGTCAAACATAATGGTGTTCCAAAAAAGGTCCAGTTGCCGGGAACCACAAATACACATTTATTCTAGACACTGTTGCTCTAGAGCACACAAAAAACTCTACATACTCTAGATTAAACATCGGCGCCACAAGTAACTTCCACAAAGCTGTGAACGATCTGAGACAAGGTAAGAAGGGCGTTCTATGCCATCAAAAGGAACATAAAATTTGACATACTAATTAGGATATTGCTAAAAATACTTGAATCAGTTATAGAACCCTTTGCCCTTCATGGTTGTGAGGTCTGGGGTCCGCTCACCAACCAAGAATTCACAAAATGGGACAAAAACCAAATTGACACTGCATGCAGAATTCTACAAAAATATCCTCTGCGTGCAAAGTGAAACACCAAATAATGCATGCAAAGCAGAATTAGGCCGAAACCCGCTAATGATCAAAATCCAGAAAGGTGCCATTAAATTCTACAACTCCCTAAAAGGAAGCGATTCTCAAACCTTCCATAACAAAGTCATCACCTACAGAAAGATGAACCTGGAGAAGAGTCCCCTAAGCATGCTGGTCCTGCGGCTCTTTTCTCAAACACAAACAGAACCCACAGAGCCCTAGGATAACAACACAATTAGACCCAACCAAATCATGAGAAAACAGAAAGATAATTACTTGACACATTGAAAATAATTCACAAAATAACTGAGAAAAGTAGAATGCTATTTGGACCTAAACAGAGAGTACACAGTGGCAGAGTACCTGACCACTGTGACTGACCCAAACTTAAGGAAAGATTTGACTATGTACAAACTCTGTGAGCCTTGCTATTGAGAAAGCCGCCGTAGGCAGACCTGGCTTTCAAGAGAAGACAGGCTATGTACACACTGCCCACATGCACAGTGCCCAAATGAGGTGGAAACTGAGCTGCACTTCCCAACCTCCTGCCAAATGTATGACCATATTAGAGAGACATATTTACCTCAGATTACACAGATCAACAAATAATTTGAAAACAAACACTCTTTTGATAAACTCCCATATCTACTGGTGAAATACCAGTGTGCCATCACAGCAGCAAGATGTGTGACCTGTTGCCACAAGGGCAACCAGTGAAGAACAAACACCATTGTAAATACAACCCATATTTATGCTTATTTATGTTTATTTATTTTCTCTTTGTACTTGATCCATTTGCACATCATTACATCACTGTCTATATACATAATATGACATTTGTAATGTCTTTATTATTTTGTAACTTCTGAGAGTGTAATGTTTACTGTTCATTTCTATTGTGTATTTCACTTGTGTTTATTATCTACTCTAATTGCTTTGGCAATGTGAACTTATGCTTCCCATGCCAATAAAGCCCCTGAATTGAATTGAGAGAGAAAGAGAGGGAGAGAGCAGGAAGACTAAAGAGAGAGAGAGAGAGAGAGAGAGAGAGAGAGAGAGAGAGAGAGAGAGAGAGAGAAAGAGAGAGAGAGAGAGAGAGAGAGAGAGAGAGAGAGAGAGAGAGAGAGAGCAGGAAGTCTACAGTTCAATTTCCAGGTCAAGGAATCATTGTATCATTGTATTGTTTAATGAGGGAAGATAATATATTATACCACTTTAATTTCTGAGAAAAAGTACTATTTCTGAGAGGCTAGCTCTCTCATGGACAGTGACATTCTTTATCAACATGATTATATACTCACAGCACAGACCTGTGTGTGCGCCTCTCTCTCTCTCCCCCTCTCTCTCTCTCTCTCTCTCTCTCTCTCTCTCTCTCTCTCTCTCTTTACATTAATTAGCCTCATAGACCTGCCTCATACACTACATGACCAAAGGTATGTGGACAATCATGGGCATTAATATGGAGTTGGTCCATCCTTTGCTGCTATAATAGCAGACTGCTGATGGTGAAGCATGATTCATCACTCCAGAGAACGCATTTCCACTGCTCCACAGTCCAACGGTGGCAAGCTTTACACCACTACAGTTGATACTTGACATTGCAAATGGTGATCTGAGGCTTGTGTGCGGCTGCTCGGCCATGGAAACCCATTTCATTAAGTTCCTGATGAACAGTTTTTTGTGCTGAAGTTGCTTCCAGAGGCAATGTGGAACTCTGTAGTGAGTGTTGCAACCGAGGACAGACGTTCTGTGAACTTGTGAGCTTCTGTGATCCACTTCGCGGCTGAGCCGTGGTTGCTCCTAGACTTTTCCACTTCCCAATAACAGCACTAACAGCTAACTGGGGCAGCTCTAGCAGGTCAGCAATTGTACAACCTGACTTGTTAAAAAGGTGGCATTCTGTGACGGTGCCACATTCAAAGTCGCCGAGCTCTTCAGTAAGGCAATTCCACTTCCAATGTTTGTCTATGGAGATTGCATGGTTGTGTACTCAATTTCAATACTCCTGTCAGCAACTAATTCACTCATTTAAAGAGGAGTCCACATACTGTTGTATAAATAGTATATGTCACTACACCAGATTAGCTTTGATCTCAGCCCTACAAGGACTGATAGGGTTAGGGACCAGGACCTATTTCAGGGCAAAACTATCAACTTGCATTGCCAAGTAAGTGTTGCAGCACCCTCATTATAGCATGAGATTAGGCCTACCTTTAAAATATGGCCTAGTCTTTGTCTTGTTCAGGTAAAATGTTTACCAGTTTTGCCAATAGGAGGATTTACCTAAAATGTATTCAACTAATGTATACCATAAGTGACTCATGAGCGATTAAAATGTGTCATCCATCGTGGTCGTGACTCGTGAAACATTCAATATGGCCGTTGCTCTGTCTGTGACTTCAGCACCATGGACAGCATCACTGCATTCAGATTCGAGAGAGTTCTCCGCAGAAGGCAATTGTACAATTTCATTGCATGACATTGCAAAACAAGTCACGTTTTCACTTCCGCAATGTCCTGCAGAAGTTATTTAGAATACTAATCCCCAGGAGGTCCAGCCATGCTAGCCTCTCCTAGCAGGGAAATTGAGCCTACAATGCTATTTTTCTCATAATGAGAATTATGATGACTGACTACATATACATTCTGATAGTTCAGCTGCTTTTGACATTAATTAGGCTTGCTTAGCCTCAGGACCAAACTTCCCTCCACTTCGTCGTCCTACCTACTGTACGTCTTTAAATGGCGTGTTTTGGGAAGTGAGTAGAGGGAGGGACGGTAATTCTCGTGTGTGAGAATCTAGTGCGAGCCCATCAGTTGCGCTGAGTAGCGCGAACAGAGCGGCGCTGTAGAGAAGCGCGTTCACAGAGATATTGGGATAAAGAGAGAGAGAGATTGAGCCATTCCGGGGACAGAGAAAGAGAGCGCTGCACTGGTAATAACCTTCTTATCACCTTACCATCATCATCACGAGCATCTACTGGATGTACTAAAACCAAACGGTGTTTTGCTGTATATGAGACTTTATTTGGGATTATTGAGATATTGTTTGAACCTTTTTACGGTAATGAAGGTAAGAATAGCTGTTTTTTTTTTGTATTTCAAAAATAATAATATTCTCTGTTCTTTATTTTACTGAGTGTAACCGGTAAAACGACTCATGTATTCTACAACAGTTTTGGGTTTATTTTCACATCTTCAAAAGGTTATCTTTGGACGAGGGGATACAGTGATGCACATACATTTTGCGTCGGCCAGTTTTGGGGATGTTTTAGACTGACGTGGAATTCTAGGACCGCTCGACGATTTTTTTGGAGGAGAACTCTCCTTATCAACAAACAAAGTAAGTAACTTATATGGCGTTTAAAACAAGCAATTTGTGGATAAGGTCAATGCATAATTATTAGGATATAAATATAGCTCGTCGTGTTGAGGAGGGAAACGCAAGCATGGCAAAGTTTCAGTTCATTTAACGGCTGTATAAATGCTCTCACACATTGCTCCGAACATTCTGGGACTAGTCATCTGAATGTAAGGATGAGGTAAGCGTCATAATATGAACTATCACCACGAATGCATAAAGTTGTAATTACACAATGTTCCAGTAAACGAAGGAACGAACCCAAATCCTGTAACAAATCCTTGTTGGTCACATCGTGCAGACTGCCCTCGTGCCTGGAGCAGGAATTGAGCGCGAGGAGGAGAGAGCATCACGAAGTAGGCTACCTTCGCTCTCGGTTGATATAGTCTTTATCGGAGCCCTATCGTTGAAAATGTATTTTGAATTATTTGAATAGTTGATGTAGGTTTATTGCAGCTGATATAGTCTAACAATTCCACATTACTTCAGTTGATGAAGATCAATGTTCTGGTAAACGCGGGCATGTGCCCGGGCCCTCTGAGTTGGCTGTTCTTTGTAAGGATTCATATTTGTATTTCAAGGACAACTCTTTAAATGTAGATTAAGGCATACGGTCAGAGGTAGCCTATAGGCCTATATTCGAATCGAAGTATCTAAACCCTATGAGAGTAAAACATATGACCATTAATTCATAAATCACATTATTTTCTATAGGTAATGACAGAAAACTGCAAAGCTGAAAAGTGTGTTTGACCTGTTAAGCATTTCGAAGCAGCAGCGTGTATGTTAAAGTCTTGCGGGATTTGATGTCATATTAAACCGTACCCCTCAATGAGATTCCCCCTCAATGAGACAGAATTTCGGTGCTGAGTGAATGTGACAGATAGGGAACGCAGCGGATGGAGGCAGATAGTTCAGCTCACAGTATGAAATACGTTACCCCCGACCGACAGACACATGAACCTTCACCTGTTCTGTCAAATAAAGTTCACACCAACCCCCCTCATAGATTTAACTCAAAATAAAGTTTACAACCACACCTTAGTGCTGAGCTATTAACCAACATTTCAGTTATTTTTTGTTTTTTTTTAAACAACTAATTCTCTTACAATTAAATGAGTTGAATTCCATTTTTTGTAATCATTTAAAAAAAAAAAGTGAGCTCAAGAGTGTCACAGAATGAGTCATAATACCCATAAAACCTAGAGGTCAACAGGGAAATCGTTCCAATCAGGGAAATGGTTCCAATCGTTTTTCCTTCATTCATTTTTCCCATAGGGGATTTTAGAAACACTTAAACTAAGCGCTGTGTTTTGAGTACTGTATTCTTACCCTGGCGTGAGGTTTTGATAACCATGTAAATCTCTATAGGACAAGGTGACTTTCATCAGTATATTCTCCTGTATTTACCCCCCAAAATGAAATGCTAATTAGGCTATCATAAAGAACAACAAGTTTTTTTAAATGTAACCTTTATTTAACTAGTCAAGTCAGTTAAGAACAAAGTCTTATCTACAATGACGGCCTACCTCGGCCAAACCCTAACTTGGACGACGCTGGGCCAATTGTGCGCAACCCTATGGGACTCCCAATGGTGGAAAAACGATTGGAACCATTTCCCTGTTTGACCGCTAGGTTTTATGGGTATTATGACAACTCCACTATGGAGTTCTATGGGCAGATTGCTCTGCAGTTTATCTAGAGATGAATCAGATAATGCCCAAACTGTAGAATGTAGTAGGGAGTTGTAATTTCCAACAGGCCAGTGTTCTACATAGTTTAGTGCAGAAAACATAATTAACTACAATGACCACAATCCATTGCGCAGCTACATCATCTGATCTGTTTATTTTACGCCTGCTATGAATGCGTGATAAAAAAGCGGGGATTCGCGAGGGTTCTCTACCTGAAAATACATGATCTAAGTGATTGGTTGTTGGTATTCAGCAGTCATAACAGTAGACCTTATTTTCTTTTAAATACTAAAGTAGCAGATCTATAGACATGAGATGACTTGGAATGAAACAATAGTCATCAAATGAAACAAGTGTAATATCACACAACTGGTATTAAAGTAATGTGAATATATGATGGTTAATCACCAGTGATGGACAGTCACTACCATCATGGGACTTTACTTGTTTTATTATGTGTTGATACAGCATTCAACCACCATGTTGCATTTAATGTTTTCATAATCCAACCGAAACCAACTCAAAAAAGCACTAAATCGTTCAACACTACCACGAATACCATGGTGTATTTTTTTTATTTGGAAATCGACTGTGCCACTTCAGCATGCTTTTGTGGCACTGTTGATGCCACACAGTGCTACAGGTCAGTAGGTCGAGGGTTCGCCGACCACCACAGATGGGCTCACTCTCCCTGCCCATTTCATTACACTACGATCAGAGCCGGCTGCACACAATCATCAACTGGGGTATATCAGATTTAACATTTTTATGCCATATTTATAATTAAATAAAATAGTTTCACAGGTTTCTGTGCAAAGACACACACAGCTAATAATCAAAGCATAACAACTTTGGGCACTTCAATATCATGGTTTGCGTTTGACACCACAATCAATAGGCAATCTCTACAAACAGAAAATACATACCTCGCTACCTTGCAGGCCTACTCATTATCAAAGGATTGGCTTGACAATCACCAAACTTTATGGTGTTGAATGGCCGCTGCACAGTTTGGATTGATTGATTGATTTTATTTGTCAGTAATAAAAATCTATACATACAGTCCCTTCAGAAAGTATTCAAACACCTTGGCTTTTTATAAAATTTGT
Source organism: Oncorhynchus mykiss (assembly GCF_057628025.1). NCBI lineage: Eukaryota > Metazoa > Chordata > Actinopteri > Salmoniformes > Salmonidae > Oncorhynchus > Oncorhynchus mykiss. The sequence continues at coordinate 86,086,557 of NC_143025.1, read as the reverse complement.
TATGGTATAGCCTTATTCAAACATTTATTGAAACACATTTTCCTCATCTACACACAATACCCCATAATGACAAAGCAAAACAGTTTACATTTTTGCTATTTTATTAAAAAAATGTTTTTTTAAATGAGACATTTACTTAAGAATTCAGACCCTTTACTCAGTACTTGGTTGAATTACCTTTGGCAGCGATCACAGCCTCAAGTCTTCTTGGGTATGACGCTACAAGCTTGGCACATCTGTATTTGGGGAGTTTCTACCATTCTTCTCTGCAGATCCTCTCAAGCTCTGCCAGGTTGGATGGGGAGCGTTGCTGCACAGCTATTTTCAGGTATTTCCAGAGATGTACGTTCGGGTTAAATTCGGGCTCTGGCTGGGCCACTCAAGGTCATTCAGAGACTACTCCTGCGTTGTCTTGGCTGTGTGCTTAGGGTCGTTGTCCTGTTGGAAGGTGAATCTTTGCCCTGTCTGAGGTCCTGAGCGCTCTGGAACAGGTTTTCATCTCTGTACTTTGCTCTGTTCATCATTGCCTTGATCCTGACTAGTCACCCAGTCCCTGCCGCTGAAAAACATCCCCACAGCATGATGCTGCCACCACCATGCTTCACCGTAGGGATGGTGCCAGGTTTCTGCAGATGTTAAGCTTGGCATTTAGGCCAAAGAGTTCAATCTTTGTTTTATCAGACCAGAGTACCTTCAATGCTGCAGACGCGCGAACCAGGGACCCTCTGCACACATCAACAACAGTCACCCACGAAGCATCGTTACCCATCGCTCCACAAAAGCTGCGGCCTTTGCAGAGCAAGGGGAACCACTACTTCAAGGTCTCAGAGCAAGTGACGTCACCGATTGAAACGTTATTTAGCGCGCACCGCTAACTAAGCTAGCAGTTTCACATCCGTTACACATGCAATGTCAACTCTGGGACCTTATATAGACAGGTGTGTGCCTTTCCAAATCATCTCCAGTCAATTAGATCAAGTTGTAGAAACATCTCAAGGATGATGAATTTAAGCAGGATGCAACTGAGTTCAAATTCAAGTTTCATAGCAAAGGGATTGAATACATGTTTATTATTTTCAATAAATGTGCAAACATTTCTAAAAACCTGTTTTGGCTTAGTCATTATGAGGTATTGTGTATAGATTGCTGGGGAATAGTTTTCTTCATAAATCTGTTTTAGAATATGTCTATAACATAACAATTATTTCCCAAAACACTGTAAGGGATTTATTTCCATTGTGCTCCCTATAAATTAATATGTAGTCAGTACATATAAAAACAACTTCCCATATACCAAATAAAAATTACAAGCTAAATGGGTTTCCACCTCGTTTGCAACTCTAGGCCTACTGTAGGTTTTGCCACAAAAAAAATGTTGCGTAGGTATAGGGAATGTGCCCACTCTGGTATTGGTATGTGCTCTCTAGTCAACAGCTCACAGATACAGTGGAGGTATAGCCTACTACATGATGAGATTATGGACAAAAGTGGACAAGATATTTTTGGGGGACAAATGGCAGCCAAACATCAATCATGTCACCAGAATAAGACCCTCAATATTTATTGAAATGATCATCAAGCTCATCACCCTGTGAAGTTCATCTTTACTGATTTCATCTGCACCCTAATATTCCGCATGCTTTCCCATGATGTCATGACATTTTCTATCCGACATGTACTTTACCCACTTAAAAAGGTTGGATGGAAACCTGATTAATGTTAAGGCTTTTTGAGGATGCTGGAATGATATTTTAGACAAACGCTGGCATGCCTAGAGAAGAAACGCTGGCATGCCTAGAGAAGAAACGCTGGCATGCCTAGAGAAGAAACGCTGGCATGCCTAGAGAAGAAACGCTGGCATGCCTAGAGAAGAAACGCTGGCATGCCTAGAGAAGAAACGCTGGCATGCCTAGAGAAGAAACGCTGGCATGCCTAGAGAAGAAACGCTGGCATGCCTAGAGAAGAAACGCTGGCATGCCTAGAGAAGAAACTCTGGCATGCCTAGAGAAGAAACTCTGGCATGCCTAAAGAAGACTTGAAATAGCCTAATCAGATCTGTAACATCGACACAGGGAGTCGGGAAGCAGGTGCAGTTAGTGAGTTTAATATGAACGAACATAGAACGATACAAAAGAGAAACGTTGGACAAGGAAACATAACCAATACTGGCTGATAACTGATAACAAAAGAGTGTTATATAAAGGGTAAGTAATCAGGGAGTAATTAAGTCCAGGTGATACTGATGATGAGACGCAGGTGTGCGTAAAGATGCCATTACCGGTGTTAGTACACCAGCGACATTGAGCGCCGGAGAGGGGGAGCGGGGGTAGACGTGACAGTACCCGACGCACGGCTCCAGACACAGGATGACGCCAGCTAGGTGGACGGCCCGGGAGCAAGAAACGCACCAGTCCGGACGACGAAGGTGGAATTCTCAGATGCTGTTGGGATCTAGAATGTCATCCACCTGAACCCAGCACTGTTGCTGTGTCCCTCCCAGTCCACCAGGTACTGGAACCAACTCCCATGACGTCAGGAGACCAGAAGTGATCTGACGGCATAGGCGGGGCTCCCCTCGATGTCCAAGAGAGGCAGAGCGGTGTCATGGGGGACAACATCAGCCAAGGGACCAGGAACCACTGGCCTGAGGGGGGAAACATGAAAAGATGGTGATATCCGGTAGTTAGTTGGGAGTTTTAATCTGTAAGTTACCTCGTTGACCCTCCGGATGACATTGAACACCCCCACAAACAGGGGACTCAGCTTCTTACAGGGCAGGCGGAGTGGGAGGTTCCTAGTAGAGAGATCACCAGGATGGAACACGGGAGCATCATCGTGGTGGTTATGCGCCTGCTCTTTCTGACGGTGGACGGTGCACTGGAGTCTCATGTGGGCATCGTTCCATACCTCTTCTGCGCACTTGAACCACTCGTCCACTGCAGGAGCTTCGTTCTGGCTCGGAGTCCACAGAGCCAGGTCCGGCTGATAACCCAGAACACACTGGAAGAGAGTCAACCCAGTGGAGGAGTGTTGCAATGAATTCTGGGCGTATTCACCCCAAGGAACGAATTGGGACCACTTCCTCTGCCGGTCCTGGCAGTGACTTCTCAAGAACCTCCCCAGCTACAGGTTCATCCTCTCCACCTGCCTGTTAGATTGAGGCCGGTACCCGGAAGGGAGGCTTACCGTGACACCCAGCCTTCCATACACAAGTTGTGAATTGGGGACCACAATCTGAGACGATATCCTCTGGAAGGCCAAAGTGCTGAAAGACCTGCTGGAACAGTGCCTCAGCGACCAGGAGAGCGGTAGGGAGACCAGAGAGAGGGATGGAACAATATGATTGAGAATCTGTCTACAACCATCAGAGGGGAGATTAGTGATGAAAGCAATGGACAAATGAGACCAGGGATGCTGAGGCACTGGAATGTGAAGGAGTTTTCCTGCTGGTGCGTGCCGGGGAGATCTAGATTGAGTATATAGTGAACATGAGTTGACATAGTGTGCAAAGTCCTGCTCCAAAGTGGGCCACCAGTATTTCTCAGAAAGGGATTGATTGGTGGCATCGCTGACCTGGGTGGACTGCTGGATGGGCTGGGGTGCTGGCTCTGTAACGTCGACACAGGGAGTCGGGAAGCAGGGGAACTTAGTGAGTTTAATATGAACCTACATAGACCGATACAAAACAAGAGAACCGTCTGACAAGGAAACATAACCAATACTGGCTGATAACTGATAACAAAAGAGTGCTATATAAAAGGGTAAGTAATCAGGGAGTAATGAAGTCCAGGTGTGACTGATGATGAGATGCAGGTGTGCGTAAAGATGAGTTGCCATTACCAGTGGTTAGTAGACAGGCGATGTTGGGCACCGGAGAGAGGGAGTAGACATGACAGGTTATGACATTGTGACTGGTTGTGTTGATGGCACACATAAAAGGTCATACATTTTAAAAGTTAAATGATAAATATTTTGGCTATAGTACAAGGAATAGCCACTAAGATTGTAGAGGAGGCAGAGCGCATAACTGGGCTTGCAGGGAGCGTATGTGGCCACACTATTATAGGACGACTTGGGAGAATGATGATCTGCAACAGCCAGCTCATTTCAATATCAGAGGTAAAAATGCAGCCAGACTGGCCTGCTACTGTGCCTTTCTAGACCTTACAAACTGCCCAGAGTAGTCCCACATCTGATCCAAATGGAATTATTAAACATTCAAATCACAGGGCTTTTGCGTCATTATTTCAATGACATTTTCACTGCATCCTAGAGTAGAAATTTGTACTCCCTTGAAAACAATAATGCAATTATTCATTGCATTGTTGTGTTCTGTTGTAGGCTGGTCTAGGTAGGATAATTATATCGTCCCCGAACAAGATTCATAGGGGAGCTTTTTTAGCTGCGTGTCTCATGTCTAAATGTGTTTTTCATGCGATGAACCGGCCTCTCAGCTGCTTATCAGCTATTCCTATTTGTTCTTGTGGATTCATATTGAAAATTGATGCAGCTTGGAATGCTTTTATGCGTGGCATGATTGCTAGTTAGTCTACTGCGGACCTGGACAAACAATCCACTATTGTCTCTATGAATGGTGGAGAGGGCAGAATAGATTGTTAGACTGGCAGACTATATTGACCTGTAGTATAGTAAATGAAAGTGTAGTGCATAAGGGAAGTACCAGAACACCTTGATATAGGGGAGGTGCATATAAAAAGATTAGTAAATTTGTCTATGATGGAACAAAATTATATATTAAAACGTGCAAAAGAGTGAATGTAAACCAGTGAAAAAACGCACCACACTCCCCTCTGCCCAATAAAAAAAATACAACCCTCCCCAAATTAAAAAAAGAAAGAAAAAGGTTTACAACCCTCCAATATTTTTGTCCCAAATTTAGATCTGTCCCTAACGGTACCTCATGCCATCTTCTCATGTCCGTTGGCTTTGAATAATTAAACGCATATATAACGGGAAATGTAGGCGATATATAGTAACGCATCCTTTAACAGTGACGGGTTTAGCTTAATGCCAACAGAAATGAGATGGAAATCTGACTACGCCAGTGGAGGCTGCTGAGGGGAGAATAGCTCATTATAACATCTGGAACTGAGCGAATGGAATGGCATCAAACCACATTTTTTATGTATTTGATATCATTCCACCGATGCCACTCCAGCCATTAAAAGGAGCCCGTCCTCCCCAATTAAGGTGCCACCAACCCCCTGTGGACTATGCCTATAGTTCATGTGTGTAGCGTATAATTGAGTCGTTGAATACGTAGCCTAATACAGTATAAGGCACATTACATAAAACATACTCGATCTGTTTTAACAGCAATTACAGGCCTAATATGGACAAAAAAATTGGAATATATTATAATGGAGTCCTTGAATATGTTATATAACCCCTGAAACATTGTTTTAATTCAAGAGATGGACACCTGATCCCATATTATTGTGCTCCCAATAACTCATCCTGATTGACTGAAGCAGGTCTAGAGAGAGGCAGCATGGGCCATTTTCATAGAGAGACTAGCTGGATATCAGGTTTCATGGAACCATGGCCCCTTAGCTAATTATCACTACCACTTCTGAATGGCAACCTGTGCACCTTATTAGCTGATACTAGGTCTGCTTCCCCATAGGCCCCACCTGGCTACCTTTTGTTCGATAATGTCCTTCTTTATATCCATAACAACTCAGTTTAGCTAGCGCGCTTCAGTCAATAATCCATCCAGTTTCCCTCCATCAAAATGCATACAAAATGAATCCCAAACGTTACTAATAAACTTTTCCAAACAAGTCAAACGTTTATAATCAAACCTTAGGTACCCTAATATGTAAATAAGCGAACAACATTTAAGATGGAGAATCGTCATTGTCTTTACCAAAGAAAAATATCAAAGAAAGCGCCCTCTTCCACGCGCTTGGAAACACTACAGCCAAAATGGGAGCCACCTAGAAAAACAACCATTTCTGGCTAATTTTTCCAAAAACCAGCATGAAACCTTTTTGAAAGACTGATGACATCTAGTGGAAGCCCTAGGAACTGCAATCTGGGAGGATTTTGCCTTATAATTAAAGTGAATGCCATTGAAAACAGTGGTAGGCTGAATTTTCTTTTTTTGGGATGGTTTGTCCTCGGGGTTTCGCCCGACATATCCTTTCTATTATACTCACAAACATCATTTTAACAGTGTTTTCTATCCAAATCTACCAATTATATGCATATCCTAGTTTCTGGGCCTTGTAACAGGCAGTTTACTTTGGGCACGCTTTTCATCTGGACGTGAAAATACTGCCCCCTACCCAAGAGAGGTTAAACAAACTTTTCCCGGGGTGTTTACTCAGTTAATTGTTATATTATTAATTTAATCACGTAATAATAAACATAGTAAATTATTCGATAAATATCATGTTATCGCATTAACAATTGCAACTTCACGACAAAGGTAATGTTTCTGACATTTTCAAACTATTAAGCAACTTTTGATTTAGAACCATGGAGTGCTACTGCAAATCACAAAGAAAACAGGAGCTGCTTCCTCTATTCCAGCACCATTTCAACTTCAACATTTCAACGTCATCTAATCACCTAAATATTTTGTCCAATCAATGGCAGCTAAATATGATGTGGCTGTCCATGGTACTGATTTCTGTGTTTGTGTGTGTGTGTGTGTGTGTGTGTGTGTTTTTTTGTATTTTTGTATTTTCTTCTGTAAATGTTTTGGGGAAGCCTGGCTTCCTTTGGCATCCATGAATACTGAGACATTGTGTGCTGAAGTTTGTATGGCTCTCATAACCTTCCCAATCACAAACAATTAGTTATTCCTCAAATTGCTTGTCCTGTCTATTTCAATAAATAAGATGGCTGACGTGACTGAAACAACACAGTCTAACAAGCCAGGTTTGGGTTAGTGCCCTAATTTTTTCATTTTTTATTTCACCTTTATTTAACCAGGTAAGGCAGTTGAGAACAAGTTCTAATTTGCAACTGCGACCTGGCCAAGATAAAGCAAAGCAATTTGACACATTCAACAACACAGAGTTACACATGGAGTAAAGAAAACATACAGTCAGATAATACAGTAGAAAAATCTATACACAGCATGTGCAAATGAGGTAGGATAAGAGAGGTAAGGCAATAAATAGGCCATGGTGGCAAATTAATTACAATATGAGATGAATGTGCAAGTTGAGATACTGGGGTTGAGATAAAGGAGCAAGATAAATAAATAAATACAGTATGGGGATGAGGTTGATTGGATGGGCTGTTTACAGATGAGCTATGTACAGGTGCAGTGATCTGTGAGCTGCTCTGACAGCTGGTGCTTAAAGCTAGTAAGGGAGGTAAGAGTCTCCAGCTTCAGAGATTTTTGCAGTTCGTTCCAGTCGTTGGCAGCAGAGAACTGGAAGGAGAGGCGGCCAAAGGAAGAATTGGCTTTGGGGGTGACCAGAGAGATATACCTGCTGGAGCGCGTGCTACGGGTGGATGCTGCTATGGTGACCAGTGAGCTGAGTCTAGCAGAGACTTGTACATGACCTGGAGCCAGTGGGTTTGGCGACGAGTATGAAGCGAGGGCCAGCAAACGAGATCGTACAGGTCGCAATGGTGGGTAGTATATGGGGCTTTGGTGACAAAACAGATGGCACTGTGATAGACTGTATCCAATTTGTTGAGTAGAGTGCTGGAGGTATTTTGTAAATTACATCGCCAAAGTCTAGGATCGGTAGGATGGTCAGTTTTACAAGGGTATGTTTGGTAGCATGAGAGAAGGATGCTTTGTTGCAAAATTGAAAGCCGATTCTAGATTTCATTTTGGATGGGAGACGTTTAATGTGAGTCTGGAAGGAGAGTTTACAGTTTAACCAGACACCTAGGTATTTGTAGTTGTCCACATTAGAGGTCGACCGATTAATCGGCATGGCCGATTAATTGGGGCCGATTTCAAGTTTTCATAAGAATCGGAAATCTATATTTTTGGACACCGATTTGACCGATTAAAAAAATGCATATATATTTTTTTGTTACAACTTTTATTTAACTACGCAAGTCAGGTAAGAACACACCTTACCTTCTGAGCTCTGGGATTCAATCTTGCAACCTTACAGTTAACTAGTTCAACGCTCTAACCACCTGCCTCTCATTGCACTCCACGAAGAGCCTGCCTGTTACGAGAATGCAGTAAGGAGCCAAGGTAAGTTGCTAGCTAGCATTAAACTTATCTTATAAAAAACAATCAATCAATCAATCATAATCACTAGTTAACTACACATGGTTGATGCTATTACCAGTTTATCTAGTGTGTTTTGCGTTGCATATAATCAATGTAACGCAGGGGGATGATAAAGAAAAAAAAGCACAATCGACTGCACCTAACCATAAACACCAATGCCTTTCTTAAAATCAATACACAGAAGTATATATTTATAAACCTGCGTATTTAGCGAAAATAAATCCAGATGAAATTGTGTCACTTCTCTTGCGTTCATTGCACGCAGAGTCAGGTTATATGCAATAGTTGGGCCGCCTGGCTTGTTGCAAACTAATTTGCCAGAATTTTACGTAATTATGACATAACATTGAAGGTTGTACAATGTAACAGGAATATTTAGACTTAGGGTTGTCACCCGTTAGATAAAATTCAGAACGGTTCCCTATTTCACTGAAATAATAAACGTTCAGTTTTCTAAATGATAGTTTCCAGGTTAGACCATATTAATGACCTAAGGCTCGTATTTCTGTGTGTTATTATGTTACAATTAAGTCTATTTGATATTTGATAGAGCAGTCTGACTAAGCGGTGGTAAGCAACAACAGGGACGTAAGCTTCAAGTATTGCGTAGTTTATGACTTCAAGCCTATCAACTCCCAAGATTAGGCTGGTGTTATCGATGTGCAATGGCTAGCTAGTTAGCTGGGTGCGCGCTAATAGCGTTTCAATCTGTGACGTAACTTGCCCTGATGAAGACAGCTTTGCTGTCGAAACGTTGGTAAAATTAAAATTAAAATTGCATCTGAGCTCCTAGAGTGTGCGGCTCTCCTTTATTTTTACGTAACTCGCTCTGAGACCTTGAAGTAGTTGTTCCCCTTGCTCTGCAAGGGCCGCGGCTTTTGTGGAGCGATGGGTAACGCTGCTTTGAGGGTGGCTGTTGTCGATGTGTTCCTCGTTCAAGCCCAAGTAGGGGCAAAGAAAGAGACGGAAGCTACACTGTTACACTGGCAATACTAAAGTGCCTATAAGAACATCCAATAGTCAAAGGTATATGAAATACAAATGGTATAGAGAGAAAAAGTCCTATAAATACTATATTAACTACAACCTAAAACCTCTTACCTTGGTATATTGAAGTCTCATGTTAAAAGGAAGCATCAACTTTCATATGTTCTCATGTTCTGAGCAAGGAACTTAAACGTTAGCTTTTTTACATTTCACATATTGCACTTTGACTTTCTTCTCCAAAACTTTGTTTTTGCATTATTTAAACCAAATGTAACATGTTTCATTATTTATTTGAGGCTAAATAGATCTTTATTGATGTATTATATTAAGTTAAAATAAGTGTTAGTTCAGTATTGTTGTAATTGTCATTATTACAAATTTTTAAAAAAATCAGCTGATTAATCTTTTTTTGGTCCTCCATTAATCGGTACCGGCGTTGAAAAATCATAATCGGTCGACCTCTAGTCCACAAATTCTAAGTCAGAACCGTCCAGAGTAGTGATGCTGGACGGGCGGGCAGCGATCGGTTGAATAGCATGCATTTAGTTTGACTTGCATTTAAAAGCAGTTGGAGGCCACGGAAGGAGAGTTGTATGCCATAGAAGATCATCCGGAGGTTAGTTAACAGTTTCCAACGAAGAGCCAGAGGTATACAGAATGGTGTTGTCTGCGTAGAGGTGGATCAAAGAATCACCAGCAGCAAGAGCGACATCATTGATGTATACAGAGAAGAGAGTCGACCCAAGATTTGAGCCCTGTGGCACCCCCATAGAGACTGCCAGAGGTCCGGACAACAGGCCCTCCGATTTGACATACTGAACTCTATCGGAGAAGTTGTTGGTGAACCAAGCGAGGCAATCATTTGAGAAACCAAGGGTGTTGAGTCTGCCAATAAGAATTTTGTGGTTGACAGAGTCGAAAGCCTTAGCCAGGTCGATGAATACGGCTGCACAGGAATGTCTTTTATCGATGACGGTCATTATATCGTTTAGGACCTTGAGCGTGGCTGATGTGCACCCATGACCAGCTCTGAAATCAGATTGCATAGCGCAGAAGGTACGTTGAGATAATGCTTTAAAATATACTGACGTTTGTTGTCTTGTATGTCTCGGCTTGGTGCATGTGTAAAGGACGTCACGTTGCTTGCTTAGCGAGTACCACTTCCTCCCAATTCAGCCCATACCTTGCGTAGAACTCAGTACCACTGCCTCACAAACACACTTGACCGCCCTCAAGCGAATTAGCGGATCACCTCAAAAGCTAGCTAATGAAGGAACGCAAGCAAGATACTTCAGGCTGAGGAATAAGTTTCACACAACCCAATGTGCTACATTCACCCCTCAAACTTATTCAACAGCGACCGCAGCACAACAGCAGATCCAGGTCATGGCATAACTGTAAAGGACGTCACACCTGGGACGAACTTTGGCTTGGAATAGCACTGCTTGCCTCTCTTCACAGAAGGGTCTGGGTCCCACCTTGGTGATCCAGTCCTAAGCAGACTTTTGAGACCAGGCTAGCTAACAAGCGCTGCATGGCATGCTAGCCAGGTTAGCTAACCCGGTAAGGCAAGATTGCTACTACTAGCTATTCCTGCCTCCCCATTTTGGAGTTGCTTGGGTAGCTCTCTTGTTTAGTGTACATAGCGTTAAATCGCTTGGTTATTCTTAACGGACCGTGCTGCGGTCAAAGAGGCTAAGCCTAGCTTAGACTAATGAGCCTCCTGGCTAATGTCGGCTACCATGTATAACTTCCAGTGAATGACGCTTACTAGCATTCACCCGGAGAATTGGAAACCAATTCCTATCTTAAATTCCTGGAGTTGGAGGGAGTAAAGGAAGCGTGGGTTGCATGCTCCTTCGATGAGGAAGTAGACCCCGAGCAGCTGCGCCGCTCCACACAAACATAACTGTGATGCCAGTGCCCTGCTTTTTGTCATGGCAAACGGGGCACTATGTCAGCCTTTGCCTGACACCTCTGTGCCTATAAGTGACTCGGTCTTCATGCAGGCTATACAGTCTCATAGAAGCATGCATGTGTGTTGGAAGCTTGCCCGTGTTTCCTGCTACCCTCTGGTCCCCCCGCGCTCCATGGTGTTCATTGGGTTCAAGGGGTATAGCAGTCTCCCCAGGTTGAGAGTAATAAGTTGGGCAATTTGCTCTTGTCGAGGAAATAATGAATCAAATATTTCTCAGATACCGGAGCTTGAGAATTCATATAGACTTTATTACAAAAGTAATAAAGCTGAGCAATTCCATGGAAGAACTGATTCTCCATTCCCAGTACTCTGCTTTTATCCGATTTATGTAAATGATTAATACCTTCTAGCCTTGATCACCCCACTCCTTCTGCAGGTCAATTGGTGCCAATAACTGATTAGCTAATGTTACTGTCCAAAGATCTTCACAAGTTCAGGCCGATGTTGTCTATGTATGATTAACCCATGTGCATGTCTAGTAGCTTTCACAAGATCAGATATGGCCGAGACCAGTCACACACCAGTCACCTTCAAATGTTTTTGATACTATTCAGTCTACAAGGGCTGTATGCATATACAGTAAGTGGAAAGCATTTGAAATCTGGTGCCAAGTTAATGGCCTTGTTCCTTTCAGTGCTCTGTTAGGGACATACTTATCTTCCGACAAGATATTTTTGCGCAGGGCTTAGCATTCTCCACGTTAAAAGCGTACCACTCTCCCAGTGTGTCAAGTGGGAATTGACGAAGCCTCGCCAGGGGATTTGTTTCATTTATCCAGTCAGAATGTTCTAGCAACAGCCCTAGCAACAGAAGCTAGAACTCACAAAATCCCATTGTGATGTAGAGGAGGACACTATTTGGCATGAAAGGCCCAACACTTGGCTTTGCGTTTCCTGGAAGGTGTACCTTGTCTCAGACCGGTCTCTAGACCTATTGCGTCCACATGAGACTTGGCACTGTTTGCGGCCTCCTTTGAACTTCTGGAGTCAGTGTATCTGAAGATCCTCTCCTACGAAACCTCCTTCCTCATGGCTTTCGACCTTGGCTAAACGTTTTGGGGAGGACTAAGGTGACATTGTGTCCAAATGCGGCCTTCGCCCTGAAAGTCATGGCTATGTCTTATAGGTCCTTAGCTTTTGAGCTATCTCCTCCTTTTTCTTCTGAAAGCAACTGAAGTTACATGCCCTGTGTCCATTGTGAGCTTTACACATGTCCATTTAACAGACCTGGGATATCCAGTTATGTGACCAGATTTTTGTCTGTTTCACTAATCCAGCTCTAAGCTACGTCTTTCCCACTGGATCTCTGTGGCAACGTCTTTCCCACTGGATCTCTGTGGCAACGTCTTTCCCACTGGATCTCTGTGGCAACGTCTTTCCCACTGGATCTCTGTGACAACGTCTTTCCCACCGGATCTCTGTGGCAACGTCTTTCCCACTGGATCTCTGTGGCAACGTCTTTCCCACTGGATCTCTGTGGCAACGTCTTTCCCACTGGATCTCTGTGACAACGTCTTTCCCACTGGATCTCTGTGGCAACGTCTTTCCCACTGGATCTCTGTGGCAACGTCTTTCCCACTGGATCTCTGTGGCAACGTCTTTCCCACTGGATCTCTGTGGCAACGTCTTTCCCACTGGATCCATGTGGCAACGTCTTTCCCACTGGATCTCTGTGGCAACGTCTTTCCCACTGGATCTCTGTGGCAACGTCTTTCCCACTGGATCTCTGTGGCAACGTCTTTCCCACTGGATCTCTGTGGCAACGTCTTTCCCACTGGATCTCTGTGGCAACGTCTTTCCCACTGGATCTCTGTGGCTGTCTCTTATAGCAGCAAGGGGCAAGGGCTACCTAGCCCCACCGGTGATCTGGCAGTGTCTTGGGCGCTGTTTTAAAGGTTGACTATAGGAGATATTTGTGCTGCAGCGATTTGGTCTACACCATACACTGTCTGCTCTTAGTGTGCTTACAGCTGGGACGGGGTAAATTCACTAATCAGTGTGCCATGTGCGCAATACTCAGACTGCCGCATCTGGCAGGGTCAGGTCTGAGTAGTCTGCCATGGGTCGTTTCATTTAGTATCCGTTGAGGTCCACCTGGGGCGTGATTATATTTCCCCATGTTATGTTGCAATGAATTTCCCTGACTGAAAGGGAAAATGACATTATGTCTAGAACTACTGTTCCCTGAAGGAGGGAAATGAGGTACAAAACCTGTTTGGCCCTGCGCTGCCCGATCCTGGGCTTTGTGAAGAGCGTGATTAAGTGCTCGGATTCATTCCTTCAATTTATCACCTGTGGGAATGCGGGACTTCCAGAGAGTCACGGATTTCATTGGCATTGTCAGGCGTGATTGTAGATCCTTCAACCGAAGTCACGAGAGTACGGCTCCCCATTGTATGTTGTACCTCGTTTCCCTCCTACATGGAACAGTAGTTATAAACAATCATAATGTAAAAAACAAATTCTGACAACGTGGCCTGACAGGGAAGAGGATATTTTGTTTTGGGGCCAGGTCACAAGGTCATGAAAAACTCTGGGCTCTAGTATTTGGTCATTTGCTGCTTGCTAAAGAATGCATACACATGCACAAGGCAAAATTATAGGTGTTTCTCAAAATGCATATTACCACGCTCCGAGCACGCAAATTGGAGGACAGGACAGTCGGTGTTCAAAGTATGCCAAACACACCACAGAGGGCACTTCTCGAATGTCTACTCCGTTTGTACATATTTTAAAGCATGCATCGATGCTTCAACGGAAAGTATGCACAGAAATATGCCGCAAACATGCATAAAATTATTAAAATGTCCTTAAATGTCTTTAAATTATTTGAGCTGAAGCCAGAGAAAATAAATTCTGACTTCGGAATTAAATGTTGCTGAATAACATCTCATATGTTGCCTGAATAAAAATATTTTATCTTGATAAGTTAAGTAATATATGCTGTGTTAATCTTGTTTACCTGCCTACAATACACACTGTAGAGTTCCTAGATCGCAAGCCCATACATAGTAAGTCAATAGGGCTAACTGGCTAGCTAGCTAACCACAAAGAATTCGTAGCTAGCTACTCATGAAAAATGTACATTTACCTTGCATAACATCAGTTATAGGTCAATTTTGCCTGTTTAACTAACTGGCTAGCTGTATTATTACGATTCACATATATTGAATTGTAATATTCACATAGTTGTAAGTATTGTGTATATTTTGTTTTGTGTCTATTGTTGCCATTGTCCTGGCTGGAAGAAGGTTCAGTGAATGGGAGGTGCAGCGTGAGGTAATACAGTAGGGGGAGTGAAAGTGCTTCTCAGATGTAATGTTTTATGTGTTCTCTACACTCGTCCTCACAAGACCGTGCTCAAGAGAACGTCCTCAGAGAATGCACTTGGAACATGAGTGTGTGGAGCACGGTAGTATGCATATTGAGAAACACCTAGAGTGTATTAATATTTGCATATTCATAAACATTCCCCGCACCTATGGGAGCTACCTCATCAAGTGGGTAGCATCCATAACATCTTCATGAATAGCTGTTTATGATGGTAATCCCCTGAAGATATGGGAATGAAAGGGAATATGGTGCTGCTGGATAATTAGTATGTTTTATCAGGCTGCAGAAGGTCCTTAGGGATACAGTGAGTGGTTAGCTACAGTGCATTTGGAAAGTATTCAGACCCCTTCCCTTTTTTCTATTTATTTTTTACGTTACAGCCTTATTCTAAAATGGATCAAATAAAATCCTCATCAATCTATACCCAAAACCCCATAATGACAAAGCAAAAACAGATTTTTTTTTAAATGTTGCAAATATAAGTAAAAACAAAAATACCATATTTGCACAAGTATTCAGACCCTTTGCTATGAGACCCTTTGCTATGAGAATTGAGCTCAGGTGTATTCTGTATGTTCAGGTGCATTGAAGTATCTGTCCATAGGACCACTTTAAGCTGTACACTTCACAGAGCTGGGCTTTACGGAAGAGTGGCCAGAAAAAAGCCATTGCTTGAAGAAAAAAGTGAGCAAACACGTTTGGTGTTCGCCAAAAGGCATGTGGGAGACTCCCCAAACATATGGAAGAAGGTACTTTGGTCAGATAAGACTAAAACTGAGCTTTTTGGCCATCATGGAAAACCCTATGTCTGGCCCAAACTCAACACCTCTCATCACCCCGAGAACAGTGAAGTATGGTGGGGAAGTATCATGCTGTGGAGATGTTTTTCATCAGCGGGGACTGGGAAACTGGTCAGAATGAAAGGAATGATGGTTGGCACTAAATACAGTGAAATTCTTGAGGGAAACTTGTTTTAGTCTTCCAGAGATTTGAGACTGGGATGGAGGTTCACCTTCCAGCAGGACAATGACCCTAAGTATACTGCTAAAGCAACACTCAAGTGGTTAAAGGGGAAACATTTAAATGTCTTGGAATGGCCTAGTCAAATCCCAGACCTCAATTCAATTGAGAATCTGTAGTATGTACACCAGCAGAATCCATCCAACTTGAAGGACCTGGATCAGTTTTGCCTTAACTTGTTATGGCTGCAATCCCAATACCGGGATCGATATGACAACTACCAGTGAAAATAGAGGCTGCCAAATTCAAACCACAGAAATCTCATAATTACAATTCCTAAAACATACATGTGTTGTATATCATTTTAACGCTATTCTCGTTGTTAATCCCACCAAAGTGTCCGATTTCAAATAGGCTTTTTAGCGAAAGCACTACAAACGATTATGTTAGGTCACCACCAAACCACAATAAGCATAGACATTTTCGAACAAAATATAGCATTCACAAAAACCAGAAATAAAGATAAAATGAATCACTAACCTTGAATTATCTTCATCAGATGACACTCATAGGACTTCATGTTACACAATACATGCATACTTTGTTTGATAAAGTTCATATTTATATAAAATAATCTGAGTTTACATTGGCTATTTAGTTCCAAAAACATCAAGTGATATTGCATAGCCACATCCTTTCAACAGAAATACTCATCATAAATGTACATGATAATACAAGTTATACACCTGGAATTATAGATATACCTCTCCTTAATGCAACCGCTGTCTCAGATTTTCTTTTAAAGTTTTCAGAAAAGCAGCACATGCAATAATCTGAGACGGCGCTCAGAACAGAAGCCAAATTAGCCGCCATGTTGGAGTCAAGAGAAACCAGAAAATACCTGATAAATGTTTCCTTACCTTTGATGAACTTCATCAGAATGCAGTCCTAGGAATCCATGGTCCTCAATAAATGCTTGATTTGATCGAAAATGCCTGTTATTTATGTCCAATTGGCTACTTTGGTTAGCGTGTTTGGTAAACAATTCCAAAGTCACAAAGCGCGTCCACTATAACGTGACGAAATGTCCAAAGGTTCCGTAACAGTCAGTAGAAACATGTCAAACAATGTACTGAATAAATCTTTAGAATGTTGTTTACATATATCTTGAATAGAATGACTTCTAATGAGCGATGGAACGCAGGTGCTTCCCCTGTGAACGCGCATAGTGAATGCTTGGTCAACTCGTGGCAGTGGTGACTATTTCCTGTTTCATTCAACCCCTCTTCACATTAGAGTCATCAGACAAAGTTCTATTGACTGTTGACATCTAGTGGAAGGCGTAGGAAGTGAAAACTCATACATATCTCGCTGTAATTTCAATGAGAGGTGGGTTGAAGATCTGCCACCCCCAGAAAAAAAACAGGAAGTGGAATTTCTCCGTTTTTTTATGCTATATGAGTTCTGTTATACTCACAGACGTCATTCAAACAGTTTTAGAAACGTCAGAGTGTTTTCTATCCAATACTAATAATAATATGCATATATTAGCAACTGAGACTGAGGAGCTGGCTGTTTACAATGGGCACCTTTTCATCCAAGCTACTCAATAATGCCCCTGCAGCCATAAAAAGTTAAAGAATGGTCAAAAATCCCAGTGGCTAGATGTGCTAAGCTTATAGAGACATACCCCAAGCCGTAATTGCTGCAACAGGTGGCTCTACAAATTATTGCCTTTGGGTGGGTGAATAGCTAAGCATGCTGAAGTTTTCAGTTTTTTTTGTGTTATCTCTTGTTTGTTTCACAATAAAACATATTTAGCATCTTCAAAGTGGTATGCATGGTGTGTAAATCAAAATTATACAAACCCCAAAAAATCGATTTTAATTCCAGGTTGTAAGGCAACAAAATAGGAAAAATGCCAAATTGGCTGAATACTTTTGCCACATTCCTGAATACACTGTCTACACACTACCAGAGCTACAATGATGTCACAGGCTACAAAACATGTTCCACCTCACCTCATAGTACTACAGTCATGAGTAGGAAATAGTAGGATTGAGAAAGAGACAGATTGATTATTATTATAGATTGATTATTATTCTTCATAATTGTGACTCCATTAGCTCAACTTACTGTGTGAGTCATTAGGAAAGGCACATATTGATTTATTTGGTAGCACTTTACATTATAGCACATAAGAAAGTGTTAACATCATGGTAATAGTATGGTAACCAGAAATTTTGCTTATCTTTCATAATATTTCAATACTGACTGAGACACGTCAATTCAAGCTTTCAAAACTCAGAGTTAAAGGCATCTGAAATGCCAAAGATATCTTCAGTTCATATTTAATTTGTAGGACACATCCAGAATTGTAAAAATGCTCATTAACCTTTAATTGGTGTTAATATTGGTTACTTAAAGCTATTTAATGACCACGGAGATGTTATCAAATCAGCATTTTTAACAAACTAGGCTTCAGTTCTCATCAGCTCAGTTGATTGCAGGACATACAAGGCAGTAACAATATGATCACACTGGACACACCACGTCATTTCAAAGTATACTTGAAGTTGGAAGTTTACATACACTTAGGTTAGAGTCATTAAAACTCGTTTTTCAGCGACTCCACAAATTTAATGTTAACAAACTATAGTTTTGGTAAGTCAGTTAAGACATCTATTTTGTGCAATACACAAGTAATTATTTCAACAATTGTTTACAGACAAATTATTTCACCTATATTTTGCTTTATCACAATTCCAGTGGGTCAACTAAGTTGACTGTGCCTTTAAACAGCTTGGAAAATTACAGAAAATGATGTCATGGCTTTAGAAGCTTCTGATAGTCTGATTGACATAATTTCAGTCAATTGGAGGTGTACCTGTGGATGCATTTCAAGGCCTACCTTCAAACTCAGTGCCTCTTTGCTTTGTATCATTGGAAAATCAAAAGAAATCAGCCAAGACCTCAGAAAAAAAATTGTAGACCTCCACAAGTCTGGTTCATCCTTGGGAGCAATTTCCAAATGCCTTAAGGTACCACATCCATCTGTACAAACAATAGTATAAACACAATGGGACCATGCAGCCATCATACCGCTCAGGAAGGAGACGCGTTCTGTCTTCTAGAGATGAACGTACGTTGGTGCGAAAAGTGCAAATCAATCCCAGGAACAACAGAAAAGGACCTTGTGAAGATGCTGGAGGAAACAGGTACAAAAGTATCTATATCCACAGTAAAACAAGTTCTATTTCGACATAACCTGAAAGGTCGCATAGCAAGGAAGAAGCCACTGCTCCAAAACCGCCATAAAAAAAGCCAGACTACAGTTTGCAACTGCACATGAGGACAAAGATCTTACTTTTTGGAGAAATGTCCTCTGTTCCATCAAAAATAGAACTGTTTGGCCGTAATGACCATCGTTATGTTTGGAGGTAAAAGGGTGAGGCTTGCAAGCCGAAGAACACCATCCCAACTGTGAATCACATGGGTGGCAGTATCCTGTGTGGGGGTGCTTGCTGCAGGAGGGACTGGTGCACTTCACCTCACTTCATGAGGAATGAAAATTAAGTGTAGATATGGAAGCAACATCTAAAGACATCAATCAGGAAGTTAAAGCTTGGTCCCAAATGGGTCTTCCAAATGGACAATGACCCCAAGCATACTTCCAAAGTTGTGGCAAAATTGCTTAAGTACAACAAAGTCAAGGTATTGGAGTGGCCATCACAAAGCCCTGACCTCAATCCTATAAAAATGAGTGGGCAGAACTGAAAAAGCGTGTGCGAGCAAGGAGGCCTACAAACCTGACTCAGTTACACCAGCTCTGTCAGGAGGAATGGGCCACAATCCACCAAATTTATTGTGGGAAGCTTGTGGAAATCTACCTGAAACATTTGACCCAAGTTAAACAATTTAAAGGCAATGCTACAAAATACTAATTGAGTGTATGTAAACGTCTGATCCACTGGGAATGTGATGAAAGAAATAAAAGCTGAATAAATAATTATCTCTACTATTATTCTGACATTTCACATTCTTAAAATAGAGTGGTGATCCTAACTGACCTAATACAGGGAATTTTAATCGGATTAAATTGTGAAAACTGATTTTAAATGTATTTGGCCAAGGTATATGTCAACTTCCGACTTCAACTATAGTATGTATCATTTGGAAATATTTGTTTGACACATTGATCAAGGAGATTACAACCTATATTCACCAACTCAAAAATACAGACGAAAAGGTATTTTGACTTTCCAACGTGTAATGTATCTCTATCTTAAAGCACAACCAAATTCCAGTGGAAAAGCAATGTCTGATTTTTTATTTAGTTGTGTCATGACGTTGCCCTCTTTTTTTGTACAGAGACCACCATCCCCCGCTCTCTGCTCCTACAACCATGCTGCTGTGGTCAGAGAGGTCGTAAATTCCTAGGGAAGACCCTGCCTCATGGCCACACAGTATAGAGACAGAGTGAAGTTTCACAGAGAACAATGGAATTTCTTCCACCTCACAGAACTTGAGGTCCGAACAACATTTGTGTTCCGGAGAAGGTATAAAAGATCGGTGAAGAATCCAGCTACGAACTGGTCCGTTTGTTACATTTTGGTGAAGCTCGTGGGAGACGGTGCGGCATATTACCATAACGCTGTTTATATAATAGCCTCAGATATGAGGTTTACATCTAATTGTTGTATAAGATGAATGAGTGATGATGATACTGTTTGTAAAAATGTGTAATGTGATTTTGGACTGTTTAATCAAGGAAACTCCAATTCCCTTTTGAGTTTAACTAAATCAGAGGACCGCCCGTGAGCCAGCCCAGTTAGGGTCGGGCATCCTGGGACAGGCCCTGCAATTCCGAATAAAACCCCAACTTTGAGAAGTTCTCACTAGACCATGTTTTTCTCCCATTACGAGAGGACAAAGGTTACAGACCATGTTTTCTCTCAATCACAAGAGGACAAAGGTTGAGACAATTGCTGAATCTTTTAACCATACCACATGGTTAAACTCTTAGACTATCGATACCGACAGAATAAGAACAAGTCTTTGATATTAATTACTAGTCTGCAGCTAGGAATTTGGTATCATTGAACTCGAAGACCGACCAACCGCAGAGACATCCTGTCCTACAACAACATGCATAAATGTCCCTCTGAGCTATGCACTCTAACCACAACAGAGAGAGAAAGAGAGAGAGGACAGAAACTCTCCAACAGAAACTAACTTTTCAGCAGAGATCCCGACGACACACCTAGCGTAAATATATATATTGATTGCAGTTGTTCCCGAATGAGTGAGCGTTCATGTGCAAAGGATTAGCATTTCAATTACTATAATTATCATCTTTTCTTCTCAGTCGACCCCCACTTCCCTTTTGTACAACAAGCCGTCATGCCGGTTTAGGCCACTAGGGCACATTCTCCTATCATTTCGTGTAACCATATTTACTTTGTTTGTCTGTTTGTTTATGCATTTCTGTGAATTACTTAGTTAGTAAATAAATGATTTAAGACAATTGATATATGGATGACTCATAGTGAAGACTGGGTTCGTGCAGATAACCAACAATTTACGACGTTTGGAATGAGACTAATGTGAGGTAAAGTAAATAATTCATTCATTCGAAGACTAATTGATCAGATATAAAATATCTGAAAAGTTATATTAGGAAATTCTAACTTTGTAATCTGAACATTTTCCTTGGTGCCCCGACTTCCTAGTTAATTACAGTTACATGATTAATCAGTTTAATCGCGTAATATTTATTACAGAATGTTTGATAAAAACGACGTCTTCAGTTAATGATAGTAAAAACACGACAGTTGTCACCCAAAATATCACTGCGCTTTCAACAATTTTACCTGCACAGCAAAGTTAAAATAGGAATACAATGTCAGATATTTCCTTTATTTATTCAACAGATTTAATGCGTTATCACAGTTCTTCATCTAGTAGTATAACTAAATGACCTGGATGGCAGTTGAGATTAAATTAAATGGTGCAAGTGATGTTGTTCAAGATTCTGCACAGATTTTCCAGCAATTGTGAAGATCTTCTCAGACCTGCGACGACCCTGCGACGACCTATGCATGCTATCTTGAAAATGTTATAGTTACAGTAACCTAAAAATGTGGCCATGGATGTGTTACTCATTTTAAAGTTGAATGTTATATTATTTTATAAGATAGCCTTAACATTAAACTATTTACTGTATAACAAAAGTAATATTTAATTGTGTTTGGTTGACAACGCAACTCAATATCAACATTTAAAGGAGACGTAACTACTGCTTGGATTGTTCCATCTGAGCCACTGGCTTGATCCCATTCTTTAACACTTGAACCGCCTAGGCCAATGGCCACTGACGTTTGTCCTGCTCTTTCCCTGACTGCTCCTTCCTTGACTTTTCCTAAATGTTTGTATTTTACACTGCTCATTTATCAGAATTTGGAAATCACAACCAGAAACGTATTTAGAGCCTTTTTACTTGTTATTTTCACACCTATTCCGAATGTAACCTGTCAAGACATGCTTCTCTCTCTCCTCACTGAATGAATGACAAATGGATAAATGGGTAATCATTGTGCACCTTCACCATTTAATTTAAAATAGGCTAACAGAATGGTACAGAGGGTGAAGAGGTTGATTGAATTTAGAAAGACAACAGCGTAATGATTCGTTTGTGTTATGCCTTTTTATCAGCAGCGATGTAATTTGACCGTACACTTAGCGGGTTGATACAATTCTCTTTTACGTATTACTTTGTAAAAATAAGCTGTTATGGGACTGTTCCATTTACTTTAACTCTATAACTAATCAAATGTATTGTCAGGGAAACCAAAACATGTGACATATTGCAGTAGGCTTTTAGAATAATGCAAAACATATCCTTGACTCTATCCACAGCGCCGCAAACAATGCCAGCCGCCTGAATGAATGACAAATGGATGGAATAGGCGATAATTGTTCAAGTTACTTCGCAATCGAATTTAAATTAGACCTTACTGAAGGATGAGGTTGATTTAATTTAGAACTACAATAATGTAATGATTAGTTTGTGTTATGCCTATTAATCAACCGTGGCTCTCGTTTTAATAATATTCCCGCACACCTTACATGTTGATACTATTCTCTTTTACGTTTTACTTTGTAAAATACAGGACTGTTTTATTTACGGTATTATTGACTGTAACTCTATCACTAATCGGATGTATTGTCAGGGAAAGGAAAACATGCTATGTGTTGCAGTAGGCCTTTAGAATAATGCAAAACATATCCTTGACTCGATCCAAATTGATGAGAGGGAAACAAACAATGCCAGTCAACCTGCACAGCCGGCCCATTGAATCTACACCTTAAACTGTACCGAAACTAATTTCGCAACTTGATAAGAGTTACAAGATTATATTAACTATAGACAAGATTAAAGACTATAGACAAGATTAAATTAACAATCTGATGAGTGACAATATTAGGCATATCAGTTGTCAAATTGTACATGAAGTGATGGTAACATCTTGTACATGACAGACGCAGGGAAAGGAGCATTGCTTTATCAAATCCTCCTTCAGTCCCATGCAGGTAAAACATTCATGATTTCTATATGCATTTTGAAAGAGCATGTTCTGCAGTTTCTATGACACTTTGTCTAACAAATTAAACAATTCAATTCAGCTCTTTTTCCAAATTGCACTTTTTGCAAGAATATCGTGCTGTCCATGCATTCTGCTCATGATCACTCCACTGTCCATGCATTCTGCTCATGACCACTACACTGTCCATGCATTCAACTCATGACCACTCCACTGTCCGTGCATTCAGCTCATGACCACTCCACTGTCCATGCATTCAACTAATGACCACTCCACTGTCCACGCATTCAACTCATGATCACTCCACTGTCCGTGCATTCAACTCATGACCACTACACTGTCCATGCATTCAACTCATGACCACTCCACTGTCCAAACATTCAGCACATGGCCACTCCTGCAGCAGCATTTCTCTGGCTACTATAAGGAAACACTAGTACTGCAATAATTTAATATATGCTGTTCTGTTGTCAATGGATGAATAGGAGCTAAAAGGACTAACTTTTGGTTAGTACTTGCTGAATGGCTTTCCATATCTGGGGAAAGATGAAACCAGGCCAGCGGGTGAGCGACTGTCTGAGACTGTGGGTTTGAGATTCCTGGAGCCTTACATGGGCAAAGGTGGAAATGTGACCATGGAAAACTTTGTCACATATATATCCCTGGCAGACAAGTTGATTGCAAAGAACACTAGCCTGCTGGGAACAGTGAACAGATAAAAGGCAGGAGCTGCCCCCCTCTGCACAGAACAACATACCAGCGGAGCTGTACTCCACATCAGTGATGGAGAGTGGTCAGCAACACTCACGGTGTACAGATGTAAAATAAATATGAATGTTTGCATCCTCAGCACCATAAATCCCACTGGCTTCGTGAGAACTACATGAATGCCAAGAAAGAAGCTACAGCCACCAAGCAGGCAGCAGGTCCTGCTGTCCCTCTTCCCCAAGCAGCACAGCTCCAAGCAGGCAGCAGGTCCTGCTGTCCCTCTTCCCCAAGCAGCACAGCTCCAAGCAGGCAGCAGGTCCTGCTGTCCCTCTTACCCAAGCAGCACAGCTCCAAGCAGGCAGCAGGTCCTGCTCTCCCTCTTCCCCAAGCAGCACAGCTTCAAGCAGGCACAGACTAAGCCAGTGGCTCAGTTGGAACTATCCAAGCAGAAAATACATCTGTTTCAAATGTTGCTATTTGGTTGCATAAAATAAAATATAATTAAATAGCTTTGCATTTTAAATGAACCAGAGCTTGAAACCCTAGTCCTATTGTATTGTCTATATTTAGTTGAATTCTGGGTTTAATTGAAACAAAAGCTGTTGATGACTTTGCAAATGCTATATAGGCCTAAATACACTGCATGACCAAACGTACTATATGTGAACTCCTGCTCGTCAAACATGTCATTCCAAAATTATGGGCATATATTTGGTGTTGGTCTTCCATTTGCTGCTATAACAGCCTCCACTCTTCTGGGAAGGCTTCCCACTAGATGTTGGAACATTGCTGCGGGGATTTGCTTCCATTCAGCCACAAGAGCATTAGTGAAGTTGGGCACTGGTGTTTGGCGATTAGGCCTGGCTCGCAGTCGGCATTCCAATTCATCCCAAAGGTGTTCAATGGGGTTTAGGTCAGGGCTCTGTGCAGGCCAGTCAAGTTCTTCCACACCAATCTCCACAAACCATTTCTGTAGAGACCTTGCGTTGTGCTTGGGGGCATGTTCATGCTTAAACGAGAAAGGGCCTTCCCCACAATGTTGCCACAATGTTGGAAGCACAGAATCGTCTGGAATGTCATTGTATGCTGTAGCGTTAAGATTTCCCCTCACTGGACCTGGAACTAGCCCGAACCATGAAAAAACAGCCCCAGGCCATTATTCCTCCTAAACCAAACTTTACAGTTGGCACTATGCATTGGGGCAGGTAACAATTCCCCCGGGCATTTTTCCACTTCACAATAACAGCACTTACAGGTCAGGAATTTGACAAAACTGACTTGTTGGAAAGGTGTCATCCTATGACGGTGCCACGTTGAAAGTCACTGAGCTCTTCAGTAAGGCCATTCTACTGCCAATGTTTGTCTATGTAGATTCCAAGGCTGTGCACTCAATTTTACACTCCTGTCAGCAATGGTTGTGGCTGAAATAGCCCTAACCACTCACTTGAAGGGCAGTCCTCATACTTATGTATATATAGTGTAGCATCACTGTTGATATATGTGTGATAAAGTACGGTCACATTTCATTTGCTCTGTTAAACCTACCCTTTGGAATGACTCTGAAAGCAATAGTGAATCTATTTAGTTTTCAAGTGATCTCTCCACATCATTCCCATGAAATTACATTGGCAATAGTCAGTGGAAAAAAACAGCCGGGCTGGTTTAATGCCCTAGATGGGAGGCCAAAGGGTAAGTGAATATATATCAATTCTCCAGTAGGAAGTGCTGGCAGCAACATTTTTATGGTGATTTCAGACTTTTGTTGCAACCTACAGTCAATGTATGTTTTTGGGTGAGCTGTGATTCATAGGTGTGTTGTGTATGCTGAATAATGTCATTTCTGTTGTTTTGCAGTGACGTCTCTGTAAGGCCTGAAACTGGACTAGGAAGTACAGTACTTTGGGACGTGGCTACGGATCTTGACCCAAAATGGCCGCTGTGTGTTTTAATCCTTGCAGTCGCCTCAAAGGAAACAACTCATCGATGGGCCTCTGTATCACTGACAGAACACACTAAGGATCAGCCTCATCACACTAAGGATTGATTCTCTCAAGGTTATCCTCCTTAGTAGGAATACAGATGTTTCTTCTCCATTATCTGCAGCTCAGACTTGGAATTAAATGGTCTCCCATACTTCAGTGATTTCAATATCAGATCTTTATCACAGTCTAAAGGATATTGCGTCACCTTCCTGACTAGAGCAGGTGGTATATACATTGAATAGCCTATATTCGTCATTGAACTGAAAACACCTCTGATGCTATTCCGAATCTAAAGGATTTCTCCCTCTAACCTCTAACCTCAACTGGCATAACCCTATAGCTCTACATAGTGTTTTTCTACAATGAATCCCTTTAGTCTCCCTCAGTGTGTCCTTCTGCTTCTCAGTACTCTACTGGGCCTGTGTCAGGGCCTGGAGTTCAGGGGTTCTGAGGGCCAGTGGGCACGATACCTCCGCTGGGACGCCAGTACCAGAAGTGACCTCACCTTCCAGTTCAAAACAGACACGTCCGACGCCCTGATCCTCTACTTCGACGACGGCGGCTACTGTGACTTCCTGCTTCTCACTGTAACGGAAGGGAAGCTACAGCTTCGCTTCAGCATTGATTGCGCTGAGACCACAGTCACTGCTGACAAATCGGTCAACGACAGCTGCTGGCACTTTGCGATGGTCAGCCGACACAACCTCAGAACGGTCTTGGCCCTGGACGGGCAGACCAAGGCGGAGGATGTTCGACCAGAGCGCCAGTTCATGATTGTCGTCAGTGACCTGTTTCTCGGGGGCATACCCGGAGACATCAGGACCTCGGTCATCACCCTGCCGACGGTTAGAGAGCTGCCTCCGTTCAAAGGAGTTATCAAAGATCTGAATTACGGGAACAAGGTTCCCAAGCTGATCAACAGTCAGAAGGTACGTCTGGAGGAGATGGGTCTCTGTACTGGGAACCCGTGTGAGAATGGAGGCTCCTGCTCCGTGGCTGATGGAGAACCCTACTGCGACTGCTCCAAAACGGGATATACAGGAAGGACCTGCAGCCAAGGTAAGATGATTCTGTCTTACCAACCAATTTATGTTACTAATTGTAGATAAGTAACTATAAATCTGTGTAACTATACATTATGTAAACTGTGTTTATATTGAGATAACTTCATATTATCTCAAAGGTTTTTGTTACATTGTTAGTTCCATGTTAAAATAACACACTCCCACAATTTTGGGTTTTTGCATTTATAATTTACGAGATACAGATTCACTGTTATAGAATGCAGGACTTCTCTGTGTGGGTGGTTCCTCTTTCACAGTGGATTTAAAAGGGAATGTTTGTTGTATGTGGGCGTTATATCGGAAGTGGTATGCGAGGAAATAGCTTCTCCTTCTATTACTACTTTTAGGAGAAATCTGTACAGGGATACAGTATCGTTTGATAAGAGTCATATTACAAAGTTCAGATCTTTCTCTTCCCATCCAAATATTTGTTTTACAGGGACCATAAGTGTAGAAAATAGTTTTAATAATAAGTAACAGCTTTATCTTCCTCCCTCTAGACACTTAGGCTATCGCTGCTATGTATCTTATTGAGATGTGGTACTCTGACAAGGCTCATAGTAAAATCCTATTTCTGTTCATGCCTTTAGTTCTGCCTTTTTTATGAGACAAAGGAAACTAATGTAGATGACACCACATGCTCTTCTTCTCTTTCATCTGGGTTTTATGGGTATAGAGAACCAGTGTGAGTTTGACTGACTGCTGACCCACTTCCTGTTCCTGCCTGGTTAGACCACTTCCTGGCTGGTTAGATCAGAGTGACACGGTCAAAAGACGACACAACTATCTTGAAACAAGAGGGAATGAATGCACACTGAATACTCCTCCATTGTGGTTCACTACCTTAGACTGAAGCTTTTAATTCCCCTGTTGGGTTCTTTTAGATACAGTGCCTTGCGAAAGTATTCGGCCCCCTTGAACTTTGCGACCTTTTGCCACATTTCAGGCTTCAAACATAAAGATATAAAACTGTATTTTTTTGTGAAGAATCAACAACAAGTGGGACACAATCATGAAGTGGAATGACATTTATTGGATATTTCAAACTTTTTTAACAAATCAAAAACAGAAAAATTGGGCGTGCAAAGTTATTCAGCCCTTTTACTTTCAGTGCAGCAAACTCTCTCCAGAAGTTCAGTGAGGATCTCTGAATGATCCAATGTTGACCTAAATGACTAATGATGATAAATACAATCCACCTGTGTGTTATCAAGTCTCCGTATAAATGCACCTGCACTGTGATAGTCTCAGAGGTCCGTTAAAAGCGCAGAGAGTATCATGAAGAACAAGGAACACACCAGGCAGGTCCGAGATACTGTTGTGAAGAAGTTTAAAGCCAGATTTGGATACAAAAAGATTTCCCAAGCTTTAAACATCCCAAGGAGCACTGTGCAAGCGATAATATTGAAATTGAAGGAGTATCAGACCACTGCAAATCTACCAAGACCTGGCCGTCCCTCTAAACTTTCAGCTCATACAAGGAGAAGACTGATCAGAGATGCAGCCAAGAGGCCCATGATCACTCTGGATGAACTGCAGAGATCTACAGCTGAGGTGGGAGACTCTGTCCATAGGACAACAATCAGTCGTATATTGCACAAATCTGGCCTTTATGGAAGAGTGGCAAGAAGAAAGCCATTTCTTAAAGATATCCATAAAAAGTGTTGTTTAAAGTTTGCCACAAGCCACCTGGGAGACACACCAAACATGTGGAAGAAGGTGCTCTGGTCAGATGAAACCAAAATTGAACTTTTTGGCAACAATGCAAAACGTTATGTTTGGCGTAAAAGCAACACAGCTCATCACCCTGAACACACCATCCCCACTGTCAAACATGGTGGTGGCAGCATCATGGTTTGGGCCTGCTTTTCTTCAGCAGGGACAGGGAAGATGGTTAAAATTGATGAGAAGATGGATGGAGCCAAATACAGGATCATTCTGGAAGAAAACCTGATGGAGTCTGCAAAAGACCTGAGACTGGGACGGAGATTTGTCTTCCAACAAGACAATGATCCAAAACATAAAGCAAAATCTACAATGGAATGGTTCAAAATTAAACATATCCAGGTGTTAGAATGGCCAAGTCAAAGTCCAGACCTGAATCCAATCGAGAATCTGTGGAAAGAACTGAAAACTGCTGTTCACAAATGCTCTCCATCCAACCTCACTGAGCTCGAGCTGTTTTGCAAGGAGGAATGGGAAAAAATGTCAGTCTCTCGATGTGCAAAACTGATAGAGACATACCCCAAGCGACTTACAGCTGTAATCGCAGCAAAAGGTGGCGCTACAAAGTATTAACTTAAGGGGGCTGAATAATTTTGCACGCCCAATTTTTCCGTTTTTGAATTGTTAAAAAAGTTTGAAATATCCAATAAATGTTGTTCCACTTCATGATTGTGTCCCACTTGTTGTTGATTCTTCACAAAAAAATACAGTTTTATATCTTTATGTTTGAAGCCTGAAATGTGGCAAAAGGTCGCAAAGTTCAAGGGGGCCGAATACTTTCGCAAGGCACTGTATGAGTTACTACCCTCCACTGCTATGTTTAGCATTCCAAAACACAACATACTAATGGCAGTAATAATAAAGGGTGCTACCGCATGTCCGCTGCACTGTAGTCAGACTCAGGTACTGGACACTGTACAACATGCACTGTAGTTAGACTCAGTGACTGGACACTACAACATGTCCTCTGTACTGTAGTCAGACTCAGTGACTGGACACTACAACATGTCCGCTACACTGTAGTCAGACTCAGGTACTGGACACTGTACAACATGTCAGACTCAGGTACTGGACACTACAACATGTCATACTCAGTGACTGGACACTACAACATGTCCGCTGCACTGTAGTCAGACTCAGATACTGGACACGACAGCATGTCAGACTCAGTGACTGGACACTACAACATGTCCTCTGCACAGTAGTCAGACTCAGTGACTGGACACTACAACATGTCCTCTGTACTGTAGTCAGACTCAGTGACTGGACACTACAACATGTCCTCTGTACTGTAGTCAGACTCAGTGACTGGACACTACAACATGTCCTCTGTACTGTAGTCAGACTCAGATACTGGACACTACAACATGTCCTCTGTACTGTAGTCAGACTCAGTGACTGGACACTACAACATGTCCTCTGTACTGTAGTCAGACTCAGGTACTGGACACTACAACATGTCAGACTCAGTGACTGGACACTACAACATGTCCGCGACACTGTAGTCAGACTCAGGTACTGGACACTGTACAACATGTCAGACTCAGGTACTGGACACTACAGCATGTCAGACTCAGTGACTGGACACTACAACATGTCCTCTGCACAGTAGTCAGACTCAGTGACTGGACACTACAACATGTCCTCTGTACTGTAGTCAGACTCAGTGACTGGACACTACAACATGTTCTCTGTACTGTAGTCAGACTCAGTGACTGGGCACTACAACATGTCCTCTGTACTGTAGTCAGACTCAGTAACTGGACACTACAACATGTCCTCTGTACTGTAGTCAGACTCAGTGACTGGACACTACAACATGTCCTCTGCACAGTAGTCAGACTCAGTGACTGGACTCTACAACATGTCCTCTGTACTGTAGTCAGACTCAGTGACTGGACACTACAACATGTCCTCTGTACTGTAGTCATACTCAGTGACTGGACACTACAACATGTCCGCTGCACTGTAGTCAGACTCAGATACTGGACACGACAGCATGTCAGACTCAGTGACTGGACACTACAACATGTCCTCTGCACAGTAGTCAGACTCAGTGACTGGACACTACAACATGTCCTCTGTACTGTAGTCAGACTCAGTGACTGGACACTACAACATGTCCTCTGTACTGTAGTCAGACTCAGTGACTGGACACTACAACATGTCCTCTGTACTGTAGTCAGACTCAGATACTGGACACTACAACATGTCCTCTGTACTGTAGTCAGACTCAGTGACTGGACACTACAACATGTCCTCTGTAATGTAGTCAGACTCAGGTACTGGACACTGTACAACATGTCAGACTCAGTGACTGGACACTACAACATGTCAGACTCAGTGACTGGACACTACAACATGTCCGCGACACTATAGTCAGACTCAGGTACTGGACACTGTACAACATGTCAGACTCAGGTACTGGACACTACAGCATGTCAGACTCAGTGACTGGACACTACAACATGTCCTCTGCACAGTAGTCAGACTCAGTGACTGGACACTACAACATGTCCTCTGTACTGTAGTCAGACTCAGTGACTGGACACTACAACATGTCCTCTGTACTGTAGTCAGACTCAGTGACTGGGCACTACAACATGTCCTCTGTACTGTAGTCAGACTCAGTAACTGGACACTACAACATGTCCTCTGTACTGTAGTCAGACTCAGTGACTGGACACTACAACATGTCCTCTGTACTGTAGTCAGACTCAGTGACTGGGCATTACAACATGTCCTCTGTACTGTAGTCAGACTCAGTAACTGGACACTACAACATGTCCTCTGTACTGTAGTCAGACTCAGTGACTGGACACTACAACATGTCAGACTCAGTGACTGGACACTACAACATTTATTTATTTATTTATTTTACCTTTATTTAACCAGGTAGGCAAGTTGAGAACAAGTTCTCATTTACAATTGCGACCTGGCCAAGATAAAGCAAAGCAGTTCGACAGATACAACAACACAGAGTTACACATGGAGTAAAACAAACATACAGTCAATAATAAAGTATAAACAAGTCTATATACAATGTGAGCAAATGAGGTGAGAAGGGAGGTAAAGGCAAAAAAAGGCCTTGGTGGCAAGGTAAATACAATATAGAAAGTAAAACACTGGAATGGTAGTTTTGCAATGGAAGAATGTGCAAAGTAGAAATAAAAATAATGGGGTGCAAAGGAGCAAAATAAATAAATTAATTAAATACAGTTGGGAAAGAGGTAGTTGATAGGGCTAAATTATATGTGGGCTATGTACAGGTGCAGTAATCTGTGAGCTGCTCTGACAGTTGGTGCTTAAAGCTAGTGAGGGAGATAAGTGTTTCCAGTTTCAGAGATTTTTGTAGTTCGTTCCAGTCATTGGCAGCAGAGAACTGGAAAGAGAGGCGGCCAAAGAAAGAATTGGTTTTGGGGGTGACTAGAGAGATATACCTGCTGGAGCGTGTGCTACAGGTGGGAGATGCTATGGTGACCAGCGAGCTGAGATAAGGGGGGACTTTACCTAGCAGGGTCTTGTAGATGACATGGAGCCAGTGGGTTTGGCGACGAGTATGAAGCGAGGGCCAGCCAACGAGAGCGTACAGGTCGCAATGGTGGGTAGTGTATGGGGCTTTGGTGACAAAACGGATTGCACTGTGATAGACTGCATCCAGTTTGTTGAGTAGGGTATTGGAGGCTATTTTGTAAATTACATCGCCAAAGTCGAGGATTGGTAGGATGGTCAGTTTTACAAGGGTATGTTTGGCAGCATGAGTGAAGGATGCTTTGTTGCGAAATAGGAAGCCAATTCTAGATTTAACTTTGGATTGGAGATGTTTGATATGGGTCTGGAAGGAGAGTTTACAGTCTAACCAGACACCTAGGTATTTGTAGTTGTCCACGTATTCTAAGTCAGAGCCGTCCAGAGTAGTGATGTTGGACAGGCGGGTAGGTGCAGGTAGTGATCGGTTGAAGAGCATGCATTTAGTTTTACTTGTATTTAAGAGCAGTTGGAGGCCACGGAAGGAGAGTTGTATGGCATTGAAGCTTGCCTGGAGGGTTGTTAACACAGTGTCCAAAGAAGGGCCGGAAGTATACAGAATGGTGTCGTCTGCGTAGAGGTGGATCAGAGACTCACCAGCAGCAAGAGCGACCTCATTGATGTATACAGAGAAGAGAGTCGGTCCAAGAATTGAACCCTGTGGCACCCCCATAGAGACTGCCAGAGGTCCGGACAACAGACCCTCAGATTTGACACACTGAACTCTATCAGAGAAGTAGTTGGTGAACCAGGCGAGGCAATCATTTGAGAAACCAAGGCTGTTGAGTCTGCCGATGAGGATGTGGTGATTGACAGAGTCGAAAGCCTTGGCCAGATCAATGAATACGGCTGCACAGTAATGTTTCTTATCGATGGCGGTTAAGATATCGTTTAGGACCTTGAGCGTGGCTGAGGTGCACCCATGACCAGCTCTGAAACCAGATTGCATAGCAGAGAAGGTATGGTGAGATTCAAAATGGTCGGTAATCTGTTTGTTGACTTGGCTTTCGAAGACCTTAGAAAGGCATGGTAGGATAGATATAGGTCTGTAGCAGTTTGGGTCAAGAGTGTCCCCCCCTTTGAAGAGGGGGATGACCGCAGCTGCTTTCCAATCTTTGGGAATCTCAGACGACACGAAAGAGAGGTTGAACAGGCTAGTAATAGGGGTGGCAACAATTTCGGCAGATAATTTTAGAAAGAAAGGGTCCAGATTGTCTAGCCCGGCTGATTTGTAGGGGTCCAGATTTTGCAGCTCTTTCAGAACATCAGCTGAATGGATTTGGGAGAAGGAGAAATGGGGAAGGCTTGGGCGAGTTGCTGTTGGGGGTGCAGTGCTGTTGACAGGGGTAGGAGTAGCCAGGTGGAAAGCATGGCCAGCAGTAGAAAAATGCTTATTGAAATTTTCAATTATGGTGGATTTATCAGTGGTGACAGTGTTTCCTATCTTCAGTGCACTGGGCAGCTGGGAGGAGGTGTTCTTATTCTCCATGGACTTTACAGTGTCCCAGAACTTTTTTGAGTTAGTGTTGCAAGAAGCAAATTTCTGCTTGAAAAAGCTAGCCTTGGCTTTTCTAACTGCCTGTGTATAATGGTTTCTAGCTTCCCTGAACAGCTGCATATCACGGGGGCTGTTCGATGCTAATGCAGAACGCCATAGGACGTTTTTGTGTTGATTAAGGGCAGTCAGGTCTGGGGAGAACCAAGGGCTATATCTGTTCCTGGTTCTAAATTTCTTGAATGGGGCATGTTTATTTAAGATGGTTAGGAAGGCATTTTTAAAAAATATCCAGGCATCCTCTACTGACGGGATGAGGTCAATATCCTTCCAGGATACCCCGGCCAGGTCGATTAGAAAGGCCTGCTCGCTGAAGTGTTTCAGGGAGCGTTTTACAGTGATGAGAGGAGGTCGTTTGACCGCTGACCCATTACGGATGCAGGCAATGAGGCAGTGATCGCTGAGATCTTGGTTGAAGACAGCAGAGGTGTATTTAGAGGGGAAGTTGGTTAGGATGATATCTAAGAGGGTGCCCGTGTTTAAGGCTTTGGGGAGGTACCTGGTAGGTTCATTGATAATTTGTGTGAGATTGAGGGCATCAAGTTTAGATTGTAGGATGGCTGGGGTGTTAAGCATGTTCCAGTTTAGGTCGCCTAGCAGCACGAGCTCTGAAGATAGATGGGGGGCAATCAGTTCACATATGGTGTCCAGAGCACAGCTGGGGGCAGAGGGTGGTCTATAGCAGGCGGCAACGGTGAGAGACTTGTTTTTAGAAAGGTGGATTTTTAAAAGTAGAAGTTCAAATTGTTTGGGTACAGACCTGGATAGTAGGACAGAACTCTGCAGGCTATCTTTGCAGTAAATTGCAACACCGCCCCCTTTGGCAGTTCTATCTTGTCTGAAAATGTTGTAGTTTGGAATTAAAATGTCTGAATTTTTGGTGGTCTTCCTAAGCCAGGATTCAGACACAGCTAGAACATCCGGGTTGGCAGAGTGTGCTAAAGCAGTGAATAGAACAAACTTAGGGAGGAGGCTTCTAATGTTAACATGCATGAAACCAAGGCTATTACGGTTACAGAAGTCGTCAAAAGAGAGCGCCTGGGGAATAGGAGTGGAGCTAGGCACTGCAGGGCCTGGATTCACCTCTACATCGCCAGAGGAACATAGGAGTAGTAGAATAAGGGTGCGACTAAAAGCAATAAGAATTGGTCGTCTAGAACGTCTGGAACAGAGAGTAAAAGGAGGTTTCTGGGGGCGATAAAATAGCATCAAGGTATAATGTACAGACAAAGGTAAGGTAGGATGTGAATACAGTGGAGGTAAACCTAGGTATTGAGTGATGAAGAGAGAGATATTGTCTCTAGAAACATTGAAACCAGGAGATGTCATTGCATGTGCGGGTGGTGGAACTAATAGGTTGGATAAGGTATAGTGAGCAGGACTAGAGGCTCTACAGTGAAATAAGCCAATAAACACTAACCAGAACAGCAATGGACAAGACATATTGACATTAAGGAGAGGCATGCTTAGTCGAGTGATCAAAAGGGTCCAGTGAGTGGAGAGGTTGGTTTAGGGTCACGGCGATTTAGACAGCTAGCCAAGCCAACCGGTAGCAAGCTAGCATAGGATGGAGTCTGTTGTTAGCCACCTCTTGCGTTCGGTCAGTAGATTAGTGGGGTTCCGTGTGGTAGAGGGGATTAATCCAAATCACACAACAACAAAAATAAGAACAATAGATATAGTTATAGAGGCCCGAGAAGAAAACATAATAATTCAAATAAATAAATTGTCCGATTGTCTATTCAGATAGCAGCCGGAAAGACAGCTAACGGTTAGCGGGCCGCAGATGGGCGTTCCGGTAACGTCGCGACAGAGGAGCCAGCCGGATCTCCTTCAGGTAGATAACGTCGGCAGTCCGGTTGTGAAGGCCCGGTGGGGCTCCGCGTAGGCAGTGAAACGGGTCCGGATAGGTGACTGCAGCCCAGGAGTGAATGATGGAACTCAGGCGTGATTGACGGAGCTGGCTAGCACCGGAACAATCGATGTTTGCTCCGGAATCGACGAAAGCCGACTGTCTCACGGATAGCAGCTAGCTAGCTGTGAGATCCGGGTATGAATGTCCAGAGAGCAGTTGAAATCCAGGGACATGGAGAGAAAAATTGGTCCGGTATGTTCCGTTCCGAGCCGCGCTGCGCCGTACAAAACTGGCGATAGATTTTCGATAGATTTTCGAACTAAAGGACAGCCGATGACCACAAACCGTGGTTAGCTTCTGATTAGCTTCTGGGCTAGCTCCTGGCTAGCTTCTGGCTAGTTTCTGGCCAGCCTCCTGGAGTTTCTGGCTAGCTTCCTGAAGGATTGCAGATCTGAGGTAAATAATACTTTTTTATAAATATAAATTGGTGAGGCTGGTTGCAGGAGAGTGTTTAGAAGATGAGTTGATGGAAAATAAAAATAAAATGTATGTGAAAAAAGTTGTAAATATATATATATACAGGACACGACAAGACGAGGACAAAAGACGTCTGAACTGCTATGCGATCTTGGATGATAAGTCCTCTGTACTGTAGTCAGATTCAGTGACTGGACACTACAACATGTCAGACTCAGTGACTGGACACTACAACATGTCCTCTGTACTGTAGTCAGACTCAGTGACTGGACACTACAACATATCCTCTGTACTGTAGTCAGATTCAGTGACTGGACACTACAACATGTCAGACTCAGTGACTGGACACTACAACATGTCCTCTGTACTGTAGTCAGACTCAGTGACTGGACATTATCCTTAGGCCTGTTTCTATTCTTTCTCTCCCTCTTTCTAACAATGAGGAGAGGAGAAGAGGAGAAAGAGGAGAGAGAGGAGAAGAGATCCATCCAGTCGTTTGAGAGCTTCTCTCAGGCCGTGGGGGCGATGACATCCTTGTGCTAAAACAACCTAGATTGAAGAGGTTACTTGTGATTCAGGACAACAGTTGAATAGAGGGCCATGTCGTCGCCCCAGGACAGAGTTTATAATTCACAACACAGCAGCCCTATTATGGAGAGGACAAATGCCACTAGACAGGAGAACGGCACTCTGCTGCGGCCTTAGCTAGACTTGGTGTCCAGCTCACACACAGCAGTCCAGGCTCTTTCTCTCTCTAGCTCTCTCTCTTTATCTCTCTCTATGTGTCTCTCTCTCTGTGTCTGTCTCTGTCAGTCTTAGCTGATGTGGCTGCTTGTTGATTACACCACGGATACTCTGAAGCATAATTTGGAGGATAATGAGAGCAGAAATGTCGGGACAAATACCACACTAAATTCAAACTGACATCAGCAAACGACTGCGTCTTACAGGAAGGTTTTTGTTGCCATAGTGTGTCTACAGCAACACTTACTGCTAAAGCTTTGCTGTTGTTTTTCTAAGGACAGTCTTGCACTTGCAGGCAGGCTTTATGTACTGTCCGTTGTATAGTACAGACAGCATATTTTTACGACATTGCTAATAATCCCCATCAGCATTAGAGACGCAACTGTTCTTTCTGTGTGTGTGTGTCTGTGCGGTGTTACGCTGATTGAGGCTGTTGATGCAGCATCATGTGTTTACACTAATGAGTAATGGGGCAATCTGTCAGACCTGTGCGTGTTCACTGTGTGTGTGCGCGTGTGTGTGCGCGCGTGTTCACTTTGCGTGTGTGTTTGCATGTGGAAGGCGTATAGCTACAGTTTGCTAGCCTAGAGGTGGCT
Organism: Oncorhynchus mykiss; assembly: GCF_057628025.1. Lineage (NCBI taxonomy): Eukaryota > Metazoa > Chordata > Actinopteri > Salmoniformes > Salmonidae > Oncorhynchus > Oncorhynchus mykiss. The sequence goes on along the minus strand of NC_143025.1, from coordinate 86,049,223 downwards.
GGACCAGGCTTCACCCAGCAGGCAGATTGCTGGCCTCACTAGGTCTAAGAAGCATGTAGCTGCTAGACTGGGATGGGTTATTTGTCCACTCAGTTTTCCCTGTTTAACTGTGGATGAGAACACTACATGGACTAAACTAAAGTAAGAGCACAGGGTGACTGAGTTAGCTTAGCCTAGCCTAGCTTAAACATCAGCAACATCCTCATCGTCATCTCAACCCTTCATGATGACTGCGTTAGCCTAGCATAAACATGAGCAACATCCTCAGCAGCATCCCAGCCCTCAGCCCTTCATGATGACGACGTTAGCCTAAACCTAGCTGAAACATCACAGATTAATTGGGTTAGCTTAGCTAGCATCGCAGCCTTCAGCGCCCAGACTTGATCTCAGGCCCCACAAGATGAAACAACATCAACATCATTACATTACATCAGAACCATCATCAGTCCCACGCGATGACTTATTTAGCCTTAGCTAGCTGGAACATAATCATTATCAGCGACCATCATCATCCCAGCCCTCATCCTGCCCATGTCCTCACAAGGGCAGATAGCCTAGTGAGCGTTGGGCCATCAACCGAAAGGTTGCCGGTTAGAATCCCCCAGCTAACTTGGTAAAACAATCATTGATGTGCCCTTGAGCAAGGCACTTAACCCTAATTACTCCTATAAGTTGCTCTGGATAAGAGCGGCTACCAAATGACAAATGTAGATAAAAGCTCAGCCTCACACAGGGTGACTGGGTTAGCGTTAGCCTAGCTGAAACGTTATGATCATCCCTGCCCACATCTCCATCAGAGCTCAGCCTCACACAGGGTGACTGGGTTAGCGTTAGCCTAGCTGAAACGTTATGATCATCCCTGCCCACAGCTCCATCAGAGCTCAGCCTCACACAGGGTGACTGGGTTAGCGTTAGCCTAGCTGAAACGTTATGATCATCCCTGCCCACAGCTCCATCAGAGCTCAGCCCTAAACACTGCCCTCCAGCAGATGAAGAGAATCGACAGTTGGCCATAAAACACATGCTCAGTCTGTCTGCCCATGTGGCTAAGTACGTCTGTGTGTCAGGGTATTGGAATCAGGCACTGTTTTCTCGCTGTTCTGCTGCTCAGTGAACTGGTGTTATAATCAGTCAAGACTATGTCAAAAACGGCATTTCCTATGTAGTGTGCTTCTCCTGACCAGGGTGTCAAGGGGAAAGGGGGATACCTAGTCAGTTGTGCAACTCAATGCATTGAACCGAAATGTGTCTTCCGCATTTAACCCAACCTTACTGAATAAGAGAGGTGCAGAGGGCTGCCTTAATCAATGTCATTGGGGAGCAGTTGTTGTTTAAACTGCTTTGTAGGCTTCTTATAATGTAAACAAACTGATCCCCATTCTCTCATCACACTTCTTCCACTTCCTCTTTTTTTAATAAGCAGTTTAAATAGGCCTAGTTTTGCTTAAAATCTGCATGTCATTGCCTGAGAAAACACTAGTAATTGAAGGCTAGTAAAATCTTAAACACGTGCTGAAACGATTCTTGCAAGCTTAGCTTTGGGGATTAATAAACATACATGGAAAAATGACCGTTTCAATAATATTACTATGAAAATAGGTCAGGGGGAAAAGAGGGAGGACGTGTGAGTGTGAGTGTGAGTGTGTGTGTGTGTGTGTGTGTGTGTGTGTGTGTGTGTGTGTGTGTGTGTGTGTGTGTGTGTGTGCGTTCACATGTTTCGTGTGAGTGCGCTTGTGTCTGTGTGTCTTTGCATGCGCCTAATTCCAACACAGTCAGAGCTCAGAGGGCACTTGTGTCTGTGTCCAAGCCTGAAAGTGATGTTAGGATTTGCACGGGCAGGGATGGAGGATGGTGATGCATGCTGTGGCTGGTCAAATGGAGCAGGAAAAGGATTACATGGAAACCACATGTTATTCTATCTGCTGTCCATTGGCTTGTTCTGGACACTGCAGCCAGCCACATGACAGAAAGGAGAAAAGTTGTATCTGTATTTGTATTCCAACCTTCTCCCATCCTTCTCCCTTCTCCCCTCCTTCTCCCCTCCTTCTCCCTTCTCCCCTCCTTCTCCCTTATCCCCTCCTTCTCCCTTATCCCCTCCTTCTCCCCTCCTTCTCCCTTCTCCCCTCCTTCTCCCCTCCTTCTCCCTTCTCACCTCCTTCTCCCTTCTCCCTTTCCCTTCTCCCCTCCTTCTCCCTTCTCCCCTCCTTCTCCCTTATCCCCTCCTTCTCCCCTCCTTCTCCCTTCTCCCCTCCTTCTCCCCTCCTTCTCCCTTCTCCCCTCCTTCTCCCTTATCCCCTCCTTCTCCCTTATCCCCTCCTTCTCCCCTCCTTCTCCCTTCTCCCCTCCTTCTCCCCTCCTTCTCCCTTCTCCCCTCCTTCTCCCTTATCCCCTCCTTCTCCCCTCCTTCTCCCTTCTCCCCTCCTTCTCCCCTCCTTCTCCCTTCTCACCTCCTTCTCCCTTCTCCCTTTCCCTTCTCCCCTCCTTCTCCCTTCTACCCTCCTTCTCCCCTCCTTCTCCCTTCTCCCTTCCTTCTCCCTTCCTTCTCCCCTCCTTCTCCCTTCTCACCTCCTTCTCCCTTCTCCCCTCCTTCTCCCCTCCTTCTCCCTTCTCCCCTCCTTCTCCCTTCCTTCTCCCCTCCTTCTTCCTTCTCCCTTTCCCTTCTCCCCTCCTTCTCCCCTCCTTCTCCCTTCTCCCCTCCTTCTACCTTTCCCTTCTCCCCTCCTTCTCCCTTCTCCCCTCCTTCTCCCTTCCTTCTCCCCTCTCCCTTCCACTTCTCCCCTCCTTCTCCCTTCTCCCCTCCTTCTCCCTTCTCCCTTCCTTCTCCCTTCCTTCTCCCCTCCTTCTCCCTTCTCCCCTCCTTCTCCCTTCTCCCTTCCCCTTCTCCCTCCTTCTCCCTTCCTTCTCCCTTCTCCCCTCCTTCTCCCTTCTCCCCCCCTTCTCTCTTCTCCCCTCCTTCTCCCTTCTCCCCTCCTTCTCCCTTCTCCCTGTTAAGGTCAACCCTGTTAAGGTCAACCCTGTTAAGGTCAATCCTGTTACGGTCAACCCTGTTAAGGTCAACCCTGTTAAGGTCAACCCTGTTACGGTCAACCCTGTTATGGTCAACCCTGTTACGGTCAACCCTGTTATGGTCAACCCTGTTACGGTCAACCTTGTTAAAGTCAACCCTGTTACGGTCAACCCTGTTAAAGTCAACCCTGTTATGGTCAACCCTGTTAAAGTCAACCCTGTTACGGTCAACCCTGTTACGGTCAACCCTGTTATGGTCAACCCTGTTATGGTCAACCCTGTTACGGTCAACCCTGTTATGGTCAACCCTGTTACGGTCAACCCTGTTAAAGTCAACCCTGTTACGGTCAATCCTGTTACGGTCAACCCTGTTAAAGTCAACCCTGTTAAGGTCAACCCTGTTACGGTCAACCCTGTTATGGTCAACCCTGTTATGGTCAACCCTGTTACGGTCAACCCTGTTATGGTCAACCCTGTTACGGTCAACCCTGTTAAAGTCAACCCTGTTACGGTCAATCCTGTTACGGTCAACCCTGTTAAAGTCAACCCTGTTACGGTCAACCCTGTTAAAGTCAACCCTGTTACGGTCAACCCTGTTAAAGTCAACCCTGTTAAGGTCAACCCTGTTATGGTCAACCCTGTTACGGTCAACCCTGTTATGGTCAACCCTGTTACGGTCAACCCTGTTAAAGTCAACCCTGTTACGGTCAATCCTGTTACGGTCAACCCTGTTACGGTCAACCCTGTTAAAGTCAACCCTGTTACGGTCAACCCTGTTACTTTATTTGGCACTTAATAGGCACTTACTATAGTATTTTCATTTTTTTTATGTAGCCTCTTGAGATGGGAAAACATGTTTTTTATTCAGTTGAACATGTGCTCTTTATGACAATGTAAAAATGTTGTGAAATAAAGCATTTTTTCCCCCATTCTCACAAAGTTGCACTACTCAAAATGCACCTAATTTGTGGAATGACCCAGTTATCACCATCTTTCCACACATTGGTTGGGTGTGATTTGAATGGCCTCCAAGTGCAGCTGGCTGGCCAGAGATCAAACCGCGGCAGCTAGCGGTAATTGCTTTGAGTCAAATTAATATCTGATATGGCGTATTAGCCTGGCACTTTAAACGTCTAATACAGTCCTTTTTTAATTAAGATCTGTTTCATTTCCTACTACTTGTTGCTCTCAGGGGCTGATTAAAGGAATTTGTCAGCGTTTAGCTTTTACAACCATTCCAGCTACACACAATCACACACACAAGTGCGTGCGCGCACACACACTGACACACACTCACACTCACACACTCACACTCACACACTCACACACACACACACACACACACACACACACACACACACACACACACACACACACACACAGCACCAGCCGGCCGGCCGACCAGGGTTGTGATGTCTTGTGGTTATGCAGAGATAGCCATGGACAGCTGCAATATATATATAGACATAAGAGAATACATGGCTTCCTGTTGCGAAGTTACTTCATTTGTGTAAATTCAATTCGTTACTACACTTTTTCTGGGTGTTGAGTTGTCGGTTTTATTAACCAGTCTGAACCCCTAATGGAGTAAACAGTGTGCATTCCTATAAGCCAATGAGAAGCCAGAGGAGGTGTTGAAGTTGGTGTGTGGAGAGGATTTGAGTCGGCAGAGAAGTCTGGGGGTTGGTGGGGGGGGGGGGTTGTCTAGATAATGGGTCCAGGGGGTTTTGAGAGAGCCACAAACCTCACAGCATCATAAATCCACATCAGGCCCTCTAAGGCAACTGAGATTTGTGTATCTTAACTCTAACTAGTGTATAAGGGAACACGGTGGTGGACATGATGCGTAATATTATGTCTCTAATGGAATATTTGCTACTATGTGAAAGAGTTGTTTGGGTAATACAATGAATCAGATGAATTGATGATTTTATAATGTACAGTTTGGTTCCCTGAAATGATAGGAAGGATGCTCCTTTCTCCACAGGGTTTTAAACGTTATTTTAAAACAAGCATGTGCAGGGTCACCTCTAGTCCTTCACATGGTGACGGAGAAGTAATGCTTTAGTTGTGTAGTTAGATATTTATTTTTTTGCGTGATTGACAGCATGCAAGCCTAAGCAGTGTGACTGTACTCTATGCTAACGCTAGACATCTCTGTTCCTTTTCTTTCCTTTTCTTTCCTCGACACTGCTAACTTTTCATCAGCCGTTCAGAGGAAACCAGGTGAGTTCTGTTCTGAGGACAAGGGTCACGAGTTCATAAAGGACACACTTTCAGATGGAGTTTATTTTCGACAGATACTACTAGCTTTTAGGCTATACGTAGAAAATATGAATGTAAGACATACAGTGCCTTGCGAAAGTATTCGGCCCCCTTGAACTTTGCGACCTTTTGCCACATTTCAGGCTTCAAACATAAAGATATAAAACTGTATTTTTTTGTGAAGAATCAACAACAAGTGGGACACAATCATGAAGTGGAACGACATTTATTGGATATTTCAAACTTTTTTAACAAATCAAAAACTGAAAAATTGGGCGTGCAAAATTATTCAGCCCCTTTACTTTCAGTGCAGCAAACTCTCTCCAGAAGTTCAGTGAGGATCTCTGAATGATCCAATGTTGACCTAAATGACTAATAATGATAAATACAATCCACCTGTGTGTAATCAAGTCTCCGTATAAATGCACCTGCACTGTGATAGTCTCAGAGGTCCGTTAAAAGCGCAGAGAGCATCATGAAGAACAAGGAACACACCAGGCAGGTCCGAGATACTGTTGTGAAGAAGTTTAAAGCCGGATTTGGATACAAAAAGATTTCCCAAGCTTTAAACATCCCAAGGAGCACTGTGCAAGCGATAATATTGAAATGGAAGGAGTATCAGACCACTGCAAATCTACCAAGACCTGGCCGTCCCTATAAACTTTCAGCTCATACAAGGAGAAGACTGATCAGAGATGCAGCCAAGAGGCCCATGATCACTCTGGATGAACTGCAGAGATCTACAGCTGAGGTGGGAGACTCTGTCCATAGGACAACAATCAGTCGTATATTGCACAAATCTGGCCTTTATGGAAGAGTGGCAAGAAGAAAGCCATTTCTTAAAGATATCCATAAAAAGTGTCGTTTAAAGTTTGCCACAAGCCACCTGGGAGACACACCAAACATGTGGAAGAAGGTGCTCTGGTCAGATGAAACCAAAATTGAACTTTTTGGCAACCATGCAAAATGTTATGTTTGGCGTAAAAGCAACACATCTGAACACACCATCCCGACTGTCAAACATGGTGGTGGCAGCATCATGGTTTGGGCCTGCTTTTCTTCAGCAGGGACAGGGAAGATGGTTAAAATTGAGGGGAAGATGGATGGAGCCAAATACAGGACCATTCTGGAAGAAAACCTGATGGAGTCTGCAAAAGACCTGAGACTGGGACGGAGATTTGTCTTCCAACAAGACAATGATCCAAAACATAAAGCAAAATCTACAATGGAATGGTTCAAAAATTAAACATATCCAGGTGTTAGAATGGCCAAGTCAAAGTCCAGACCTGAATCCAATCGAGAATCTGTGGAAAGAACTGAAAACTGCTGTTCACAAATGCTCTCCATCCAACCTCACTGAGCTCGAGCTGTTTTGCAAGGAGGAATGGGAAAAAAAATTCAGTCTCTCGATGTGCAAAACTGATAGAGACATACCCCAAGCGACTTACAGCTGTAATCGCAGCAAAAGGTGGCGCTACAAAGTATTAACTTAAGTTGGCTGAATAATTTTGCACGCCCAATTTTTCAGTTTTTGATTTGTTAAAAAAGTTTGAAATATCCAATAAATGTCGTTCCACTTCATGATTGTGTCCCACTTGTTGTTGATTCTTCACAACAAAAATACTGTTTTATATCTTTATGTTTGAAGCCTGAAATGTGGCAAAAGGTCGCAAAGTTCAAGGGGAACGAATACTTTCGCAAGGCACTGTATATCCATGTGAATAATAATAACTGAAATTGCAAATAGAAACTGTTATATCAATAGGCCCACAGAAATCAATATGATCAGTATTTTAGCAGCGTAGTGGTACTTGATGCTTCTGACAGTTTTTATTCTAAACATTAAGCTTTTCCATGCAGACAGCCATGCCGAAAGCTTTTGGTGTTGATAACCATGCTTTGCCTTATAGCAAAGTGTGCCTAATCACACTATAACAGCTGTGTTGGTGTGGTGGTGTCCTTATACTCTATCTCTCCATCTATCCTTCTTCTCCCTCAAGGCTTCTCACATCTGAAGGCATCTGAGTCAGGTACGCCTCTCTTCTTTTCTCTCTTTTTCACTCATGTCATCACCTGGTTTGGGGGTCCCAAGTGTGTGTTCCTGTGTGCTGCCGCTACCTGCCAGTGTGTTCTGCTGTCATCATATTACTGCAGGGGGAGGATGAGTCCGGTAACAGGACTCTTCCCTACCCCCTGTAACAGGACTCTACACTACCCCCTGTAAACAGGACTCTACACTACCCCCTGTAAACAGCACTCTACCCTACCCCCTGTAACAGGACACTTCACTACCTCCTGTAACAGGACTCTTCACTACCTCCTGTAAACAGGACTCTACCCTACCCCTTGTAACATGACTCTACACTACCCCCTGTAACAGGACTCTACAACACCTCCTGTAACAGGACTCTTCCCTACCCCCTGTAACAGGACTCTTCACTACCTCCTGTAAACAGGACTCTACCCTACCCCCTGTAACAGGACTCTACACTACCCCCTGTAACAGGACTCTAAACTACCCCCTGTAACAGGACTCTTCACTACCTCCTGTAAACAGGACTCTACCCTACCCCCTGTAACAGGACTCTACACTACCCCCTGTAACAGGACTCTTCACTACCCCCTGTAACAGGACTCTTCACTACCTCCTGTAACAGGACTCTACAACACCTCCTGTAACAGGACTCTACACTACCTACTGTAACAGGACTCTTCACTACCCCCTGTAACAGGACTCCCCCCTACCCCCTGTAGCAGGACACTTCACTACCTCCTGTAACAGGACTCTACCCTACCCCCTGTAACATGACTCTACACTACCCCCTGTAACAGGACTCTACAACACCTCCTGTAACAGGACTCTTCACTACCTCCTGTAAACAGGACTCTTCCCTACCCCCTGTAACAGGACTCTTCACTACCTCCTGTAAACAGGACTCTACCCTACCCCCTGTAACAGGACTCTACACTACCCCCTGTAACAGGACTCTTCACTACCCCCTGTAACAGGACTCTTCACTACCTCCTGTAAACAGGACTCTACCCTACCCCCTGTAACAGGACTCTTCACCACCTCCTGTAACAGGACTCTACAACACCTCCTGTAACAGGACTCTACACTACCTACTGTAACAGGACTCTTCACTACCCCCTGTAACAGGACTCTACACTACCTACTGTAACAGGACTCTTCACTACCCCCTGTAACAGGACTCTACACTACCTACTGTAACAGGACTCTTCACTACCCCCTGTAACAGGACTCTACAATACCTCCTGTAACATGACTCTTTCCCACCCATAACAGGACTCTCCCCTACCCATAACATGACTCTCCCCTACACACTGTAACATGACTCTCCCCTACCCCCATAAAATGACTCTATACTACCTACTGTAACAGGTCTCTTCCCTACCCCCATAAAATGACTCTATTCTACCCACTGTAACATGACTCCTCCCTACCCCCATAAAATGACTCTATACTACCTACTGTAACAGGACTCCTACCTACCCCCATAAAATGACTCTATACTACCTACTGTAACAGGACTCTTCCCTACCCCCATACAATGACTCTATACTACCTACTGTAACAGGACTCTTCCCTACCCCCATAAAATGACTCTATACTACCCACTGTAACAGGTCTCTTCCCTACCCCCATAAAATGACTCTATACTACCCACTGTAACAGGACTCTTCCCTACCCCCATAAAATGACTCTATACTACCTACTGTAACAGGACTCTTCCCTACCCCCATAAAATGACTCTATACTACCCACTGTAACAGGACTCTTCCCTACCCCCATAAAATGACTGTATACTACCCACTGTAACAGGACTCTTCCCTACCCCCATAAAATGACTCTATACTACCTACTGTAACAGGACCTACCCCCATAAAATGACTCTATACTACCCACTGTAACAGGACTCTTCCCTACCCCCATAAAATGACTCTATACTACCTACTGTAACAGGACCTACCCCCATAAAATGACTCTATACTACCCACTGTAACAGGACTCCTCCCTACCCCCATAAAATGACTCTATACTACCCACTGTAACAGGACTCTTCCGTAATTCCTGTAAAATGAGTCTACACTACTCCATGTAACAGAACACTTCCCTTCCCACTGTGCACCAACACAGACCCAGGCGCTATATTAATCCCACAATCCCCACGTCCTTGTCAGCATCACGACTCATATTTGTATAAGCAGGGTTGCAGTCAGTGGCACATGACACATACAGGCTCCTGGTCCAATATGATATTACTGTAATTAAATATACAGGGTCCTGCTCAACTCTGATGCTACTGTAATTAAATATACAGGGTCCTGCTCAACTCTGATGCTACTGTAATTAAATATACAGGGTCCTGCTCCACTCTGATGCTACTGTAATTAAATATACAGGGTCCTGCTCCACTCTGATATTACTGTAATTAAATATACAGGGTCTTGCTCCATTCTCATATTAATGTAATTAAATATACAGGCTGCTGCTCCAGTCTGATATTACTGTACATGAGACTATACAGGCTGCTGCTCCAGTCTGATATTACTGTACATGAGACTATACAGGCTGCTGCTCCAGTCTGATATTACTGTACATGAGACTATACAGGCTGCTGCTCCAGTCTGATATTACTGTACATGATAATATACAGGCTCCTGCTCCACTCTGATATTACTGTACATGAGACTATACAGGCTGCTGCTCCAGTCTGATATTACTGTACATGATAATATACAGGCTGCTACTCCAGTCTGATATTACTGTACATGATAATATGTGGATGGGGAGAAGATGATCCCATCATGATGCAGTTAATCCAGTTTGTCCAGGGTCAATGTGACTTGGCCCTGGACATGAGAGCACTAAGGGGAACGTGAAGGGAGCCTGCTATGTTTCATATATGTAGCATGGAGAGGCAGAAAGTGTGTGTGTGTGTGTGTGTTTGTTCCATGGGAATGCACTGCATCTTCCAGCCTGGCACATGATCTGTTTGCATGTTTCGTGAAGCTTGGCATGACTTGCTAGTTGTTACCTCGTCCTTTCTATGTTAACGCTACTTCAACCTTCCATTCTCTCCTATTTTTCTGCCTCCTCTTAACTCTTTCCTACCCTCACCTCCCCTCCTGTGCCTCTCCACTCTTTCCTACCCTCACCTCCCCTCCTGTGCCTCTCCACTCTTTCCTACCCTCACCTCCCCTCCTGTGCCTCTCCACTCTTTCCTACCCTCACCTCCCCTCCTGTGCCTCTCAACTCTTTTCTACCCTCACCTCCCCTCCTGTGCCTCTCAACTCTTTCCTACCCTCACCTCCCCTCCTGCGCCTCTCAACTCCTTCCTACCCTCACCTCCCCTCCTGTGCCTCTCAACTCCTTCCTACCCTCACCTCCCCTCCTGTGCCTCTCAACTCGGAACGCCACTCTCCCCCTCTTCCTCGGTGGAACCCCTGTTCTTCGTATCTATAGGTAGAAACAAAGGTACAGCTCTCTTTTCCCTATTAATACTCTACTGATGTCTACTCTACTGTACACTACTCTGCTGATCTCTACTCTACTAATCTCTACTCTACTGTACACTACTCTGCTGATCTCTACTCTACTAATCTCTACTCTACTCTACTAATCTATACTCTACTGTACACTACTCTACTGATCTATACTCTACTAATCTCTACTCTGCTGATCTCTACTCTACTAATCTCTACTCTATTGTACACTACTCTGCTGATCTCTACTCTACTAATCTCTACTCTACTAATCTCTACTCTACTGTACACTACTCTACTGATCTCTACTCTACTAATCTCTACTCTACTAATCTGTACTCTACTGTACCCTACTCTACTAATCTCTACTCTACTGTACCCTACTCTACTAATCTCTAATCTACTAATCTCTACTCTACTAATCTATACTCTACTGTACCGTACTCTACTGATCTCTACTCTACTAATCTCTACTCTACTGTACCCTACTCAACTGATCTCTACTCTACTGTACCCTACTCTACTAATCTCTAATCTACTAATCTCTACTCTACTAATCTATACTCTACTGTACCGTACTCTACTGATCTCTACTCTACTAATCTCTACTCTACTGTACCCTACTCTACTGATCTCTACTCTACTAATCTCTACTCTACTGTACCCTACTCTACTAATCTCTAATCTACTAATCTCTACTCTACTAATCTATACTCTACTGTACCATACTCTACTGATCTCTACTCTACTAATCTCTACTCTACTGTACCCTACTCTACTGATCTCTACTCTACTGATCCCTACTCTACTAATCTCTAATCTACTAATCTCTACTTTACACTCTACTGTACCATACTCTACTGATCTCTACTCTACTAATCTCTACTCTACTGTACCCTACTCTACTGATCTCTACTCTACTGATCTCTACTCTACTAATCTGTACTCTACTGTACTCTACTCTACTAATCTGTACTCTACTGTACCCTACTCTACTAATCTATACTCTACTGTACCCTACTCTGCTAATCTATACTCTACTGTACCCTACTCTACTAATCTGTACTCTACTGTACCCTACTCTACTAATCTGTACTCTACTGTACCCTACTCTATTAATCTTTACTCTACTCTACTGAATGTGTGAGAGGGCCAGTTCTACACACTGCCACTGTGCTGCTATGTGTGTATGTGTGAAGGTTTGTGTGTGAGAGGAAATGAAAGAGAAATGTACATGTGGTTTGAATGTAGGAGTTGTCTCAATGACAGTGCTACCTTCTTCACTGAGCCATTAGCAGTGGGACATAATGGAGGACGGATGCACCATACTAAATGTTGTATAAGAAGTTTGGAAGCACACAATGGGATTGAACCCATGTTCTATGGAGTGGGAGCTGGATGTGTTGACGACTGTGCCATCCATCCACAATGAGTTAGCAAGGCCAGTCTTAACTAATGGATGTTTTAACCCTATCTCAAGATCCTTAACTTAACCAATCAGAATTAATGCCTGAGCTTAATTAAACCTATCCCAAACCTTAATCCTTAATTTAATCATTCAGAATAAATGCCTGAGCTTAATTAAACCTATCCCAAACATTAATCCTTAAATTAATCAATTAGAAGGTTCCCCACGGGAACCTTTCCCCAATACCTGTTGGCATTCTCACAAACAATCGCAACATTGTTTCACTAATATATACACCAAAACCTTCCTCACAGCTCTGGTATATACATATTTTTTAAGGCCTTGCTCACAATTCATTCTGTGGCAGCACAATGACCAAACGATATACTGTATGTGAGGCTCTTGATCATATATTTAACCATGACACTGATGAGGAGGAGAGTCCTTGTTAAACTTTGACTCAAAGTATTCTGTGATAAAGAGCACAATATGTCTATATGGGTTAGGGTTAATCTATATGTTATAGTCAGAATAATCCATACATTATGTTTTTTTTACTGTATGAGCTCAGGCCTTTAGACCATAAATAGCAAATAGAAGTTCAAAACTTGTAATGTTCACAAGAACTTAAATTGATAAAAAGATCTAACACAACATTAGGTGATAATATATGCATTATTATGGATTTATAATCAGCTAAAACGGGGCGGTAATTTTGGACCGGGAACACAGAATGAATCAACATGAAACAAACACAACAGGAGGGTTAAACGATGATGGAGAATCCTCCTGGTTATCGACCCCACCACATGCCATTGTACATAAATAGTTCCCGGCTGTGCCTCACAAAAGGACAGTTTTGAAATGTGCCGATTTAAGATTTGAATTTTGATCACAATGTGCTCATAGGCTCTACTTGTTTTAACGGAATAGCCTGAACTGTTTTTTTTCCCAGCTCAGATTTACACAAGAGGGATTCAACGCAGCGTAGGTAGAGCCTATAGGCCTAGTGTTTTAATGTATCCATTCCGGTTCACAGTGTGAACAGATCTGAGGTCCCCTTACTGAAAGGCCTAGTAATATGTGTACGATACACCCCTAGTTATGTGCATAGTGATTTTTAAGACTTGTTTCATAATTCATACTGGACCATGTGATGTATTCAGTACAGTGCTAATGCCTCTTGACACATTTTGGGTTGAATTACGATTAATTATGAATTTATTAAAACCTTTTTCTGTTCTGAGGGAAATCCTGTACACATTGACTTGTCACCTGATATGATTGGTTAAAAGTGCTTTGAGCAAATTCACAGTATATCATCTATACATTGACTGCCAAACTGCTATAGGCATTCCACTTTTACCGAAGTAAAGTATAGTATATCTATGCATCCTGGATCCCACTGCAGTGGACAGCTGCTTTCCTAGTTCACCTTATTTCACAACGGTGTGCTCACGTAGGGATGACTGCTCATCAAGGCTTAGCAAGGACTGGATGGGAAAGAGAGGATGGGGTGGGGGTATGGGGGATGCTGACTAGAATGAAATAAAGAGGGATAAAACCACAAGACAATGATGATGTCATAGAAGATAATCAGAGGAACTAAGCACGGAATGCTGAGGATGGTTCCATTCAGTTCAAATTCACACAACAGGGTAATCTACTGTTACTGTACTCCCAATCCGAAATACCTCAGGGAGAATTTAACATAATTTCTAACATAATTTCCCTAACAACTGCAGTATATGTGTACACATTGTGCCTAGAGCGGCTAGAGAGAGAAAGATAAGGTAGAGGGAGAAATAGAGGGTAGAGCGATAAAGACAGGTTAGAGAGAACGATAAGGTAGAGAGAGAAATAGAGGGTAGAGAGAACGATAAGGTAGAGAGAGAAATAGAGGGTAGAGCAATAAAGATAGGGTAGAGAGAATGATAAGGTAGAGAGAGAAATAGAGGTTAAAGAGATTAAGAGGATATAGAGAGAAAGATAAGGTAGAGAGAGAAATAGAGGGTAGAGCGATAAAGATAGGGTAGAGAGAATGATAAGGTAGAGAGAGAAATAGAGGGTAGAGAGATTAAGAGGATATAGAGAGAAAGATAAGGTAGAGAGAGAAATAGAGGGTAGAGCGATAAAGATAGGGTAGAGAGAACGATAAGGTAGAGAGAGAAATAGAGGGTCGAGAGATAAAGAGGATAGAGAGAGAACATGACAGAGACAGCTTTAAAATGCTATTTGGAGAACAGCAAAAATGACCCCAGCCATTATCACCTTGGCTGCTGTAGGTTAAATCACCTCAGTCCATTTACAAACACATCGCGTATTAGCCATACAATTGTAATGCTATAACCCAGAAATGGGGAAAATATGAGACCCTGACCCATAGCATCAGCGATGAAATGAAAACATCTGACATTTTTAGAACTGCGTTGTTTGTTTGTTAATAGCATTTCAATGTCAGCCTGTAAGGAAGATAGGCCCTGTGGGAGATGTTCATATCGAAACATACAGTGGTTGTATTTTAATGTCGGCCTATAAGGAAGATGTTTATATCGAAACATACAGTGGTTGTATTTTAATGTCGGCCTTTAAGGAGGATAGGTCCTGTGGAGGTGTTCATATCGAAACATACAGTGGTTGTATTTTAATGTCAACCTATAAGGAAGATAGGTCCTGTGGAGGTGTTCATATCGAAACATACAGTGGTTGTATTTTAATGTCGGCCTATAAGGAGGATAGGTCCTGTGGAGGTGTTCATATCGAAACATACAGTGGTTGTATTTTAATGTCGGCCTATAAGGAGGATAGGTCCTGTGGAGATGTTCATATCGAAACATACAGTGTTTGTATTTTAATGTCGACCTATAAGGAAGATGTTCATCTCGAAATGTATATATTTGTTTTTTAAAGTTCCTAACTTGTTTGATGAGATTACTACAGATTTCCTATGGGAACCCCACATAGGACCCCGACCCCAAGTTCGGGGACCACTGTACTAACCTCTCTCTGCTTGCTTCTTCTCTCTCTATCTCCTCTGCTTCCTTCTGCATGCATTTCAGCCTGCCTCAGTCGCACCACTGAGCTACCACATCACTGTCTGTCTCAGTAGCCTACTCTCTGTAAAGCAGTTACTTAATTTAGTAGTGTATTTTTTGTTTTGTTTCCTGAGGTAGGCTCTGTTTAAAGAGATGTCTCTGCATGTAGATTTAAGGAAGTTGCTAACTAGTGAAGGAAGTTAGAGGTAGTTTTTTTTACCCAATTACTAACTAGAGTTACCCACAGACTACCAGTCATTGCGCTATCACTGATACCCATAGACTTCCAGTCATTGCGCTAATGCTATTTAGCATTGGCTAGAAAAACTACCTCTAACTTCCTTCATAATGGACACAGAGACATAAAAACGGTGTCCATCAGTTTATCTGACTCCAGGGTTGTAGATAAAGGGCCTCATTGCCAAAATCCTGAAGTATCCCTTTAACGTTAGCTTCTTACTTCATCCTTCTAGTTGGCTAAGTAATACAAGCCAGAAATATAATTCTCTGCCAGCAGCTAGCCACCTGACTGACATATCTATAAGCAACTATTTGCCAGTTGAGCAGTCATTCTTAGAGAGTCGTTTTTTTGTTTGTTTGGGGGGATTTCTATTGACATGGCAGGAGTCGCGGGACGGTTTTAAAATTGCCTTTTGTCTTTTATCTCGCAAACACTGTCAGCAGCGTCTCTGACGTTACCTACTTGAGCTGACTGCAAGCTGGGGTATTTTGTTTGGGCCTGTGCCTCAAGAGGGCAGAGTTAGCCATTTGGGAGAGTGGTGAATCTGCTGCTAAAAAGGCAAATCTGGGAGACGTAGTTAAACATATTGAAAAAAACACTGTTCATGATTCCACTCGTTTGCAAAGGGTTAGGCGCAATTAGAACTCAACTAGATCAAGAATATAAGCATTCTGAGCTTTGATCAACGTTGGGAGCTATATTAATTTATTTATTCTGTATTTATTTATTATAAAAATTATAGAGGTCCAGAGTTGTGCTCCAGTTAGGATTAGTAACATGTCAACAGCCTGATGGCAGTCAATCAAATGAAACTTTATTTGTCACATGCACCGAATACAACAAGTGTAGACTTTACTGTGAAATGCTTACTTACAAGCCCTTAACCAACAGTGCAGTTCAAGAAGAGTTAAGAAAATATTTACCAAGTAGACTAAAGCAAAAAGTAATAATAAAAAGTAACACAATAAGAATAACAATAATGAAGCTATATACCGGGGGCACCGATACCGAGTCAGTTTGCGGGGATACAGGGAGGATGGGGTCAATGTAAATTGTCCGGTGTAAATTTGATTAATTGTTCAGCAGTGTTATGGCTGGGGGGGGGGGGGGTAGAAGCTGTTAAAGAGCCCTTTGGTCTTAGATTTGGCGCTCCGGTACCACTTGCCATGCGGTAGCAGAGGAAACAGTCTATAACTTGGGCGACTGGAGTCTCTGACAATATTATGGGCTTTCCTCTGAGCATCAGCATTTGTGGGTTCGATTACAGGCTCAAAATGGTCAGAAACAAATAACATTCTTCTGAAACTTGTCAGTCTATTCTTGTAATGAGAAATGAAGGCTATTCCATGTGAGGCTATTCTTGACGTTGAGGTTGAGGCGGGTGATTTGCGGGTACTATTTAATGAAGGTGCCAGTTGAGGACTTGTGAGGTGTTTGTTTCTCAAACTAGACACTCTAATGTACATGTCCTCTTGCTCAGTTGTTCACCGGGGCCTCCCACTCCTCTTTCTATTCTGGTTAGGGCCAGTTCGCGTTGTTCTAAGAAGGGAGTAGTACACAACGTTGTACGAGATCTTCAGTTTCTTGGCAATTTCTCACATGGAATAGCCTTCATTTCTCAGAACAAGAATAGACTGACAAGCTTCAGAAGAAAGTTCTTTGTTTCTGGCTATTTTGAGCCTGTAATCTAACCCACAAATGCTGATGCTCCAGATACTCAACTAGTCTAAAGAAGGGCAGTTTTATTGCTTCTTTAATCAATACAACAGTTTTCAGCTGTGCTAACATAATTGCAAAGGGTTTTATAATGATCATTAAGCCTTTTAAAATGATACATTTGGATTAGCTAACACAAGGTGCCATTGGAACACATGAGTGATGGTTGCTGATAATGGGCCTCTGTAAGCCTATTTTGATTTTCCATAAAAAATCTGCGGTTTCCAGCTACAATAGTCATTTACAACGTTAACAATTTTTACACTGTATTTCTGATCAATTTGATGTTATTTTAATGGACCAAAAATGAGCTTTTCTTTCAAAAACAAGGACATTTCAAAGTGAGCCAAACTTTTGAACAGTGGTGTATATAACTTCTTTGAAATCTCTCATAACCTAACTTAACTTAGGTTAGTAGTTGGTAGATTAGTAATCGATAGTCAGCTAGCTAGAAGAGGGTCTTTAGTCACAAAATGTAGTTATTTTCCAGTCCATTTAAATGTTGTGCTCGAGGTGATTTAATCCTCTAACTGCTATAGAGTGTCCGATGTTAGGTGTCCGATGTTAGGTGTCCAACGTTAGGTGTCCGATGTTAGGTGTCCGATGTTGGGGGGTGTCCGATGTTGGGGGGTGTCCGATGTTGAGGGGTGTCCGATGTTGGGGGGTGTCCGATGTTGGGGGGTGTCCGATGTTGGGGGTGTCCGATGTTGAGGGGTGTCCGATGTTGGGGGGTGTCCGATGTTGAGGGCTGTCCGATGTTGGGGGGTGTTCGATGTTAAGGGGTGTCCTATGTTTGGGGGAAATTAGCTAGCTTTCTATTTGCTTTAGAAAGCTCAATGTCCACTAGAGCATCTGGTGTAAGACTCTTGCCCCAGAGCACGACAGTGGTTGTGTGTATCAGTAGGCAGCCTTCTGGCTGAGGTCCTATCCAGCCCTGCCTAGCCTGGAATGTTGTAAAAGCAGAGGAGGAGAAGTAGGAGGACTCTAGAGGTACTAAGACAGTGGGATAAGACCATGAGGACTCTCTAGAAGTACTAAGATAGTGGGATAAGACCCTGAGGAGGACTCTCTATAGGTACTAAGACAGGGATAAGAACCTGAGGACTCTCTAGAGGTACTATGACAGTGGAATACGACCCTGGGGAGGACTCTCTATAGGTACTAAGACAGTCGGATAAGACCCTGAGGAGATTGGGTCTATTGGGGTGATTAGGAGTTAGAGGGAGAAGGGAAGAGTGAGAGTCAGAGGAGAGGGTTAGAGAGGGAGAAACACAGAGTGAGATGCAGATAGAAAAAGGGGGATAGAGTTTATTGGAGTGTGGGAGAGAGAGCTCTCTTGTCTAATCCCTCTCCACATGGGGGATTAGTCCTGGAACTTGAGTCACACTCTCTAATTATCTTGCTGCACTGTAATGTCCTGCTGCAGCTCACACAGCTTTACTCTCACTCTGTCTGTCTGTCTGTCTGTCTGTCTGTCTGTCTGTCTGTCTGTCTGTCTGTCTGTCTGTCTGTCTGTCTGTCTGTCTGTCTGTCTGTCATTATCTTTCTCTCTTTCCTTTTGCCATTCCCTCTCTGCCCCTTATATGATTGCTTGTGTACCTCTTTCCCTCTCTGTCTTCTCCCTCTCTCTTTTCTATCTTCTCTCAACAGAGCACGAAGGCATCAATACTGGGTCGACCGGACTGCTGAGGGTGTATGTCTCTTTTTGCTCATCAAAGACAGAGGTTTTCTAAATTTCTCATCCCGACCCTCTCTCATCTCTGGGGGAACAAGGGTTAGGGTACTGTACTCTCAGTAGTTGAGCCAGTCTGTCTGATGAAAGAAAGAAAGGAGGGTACCTATTCAATTGCACAACTGAATGCATGCAACTGAAATGGGTCTTCCACATTTAACCCAACTCCCCTGAATCAGAGAGGTGCGGGGGGCTGTCTTAATCAATGTCCATGTCATTGGCACCCAGGAAGCAGCTGCTGTTGAGGGTTAACTGTCTTGATCATGGCATTTATTTCCACGTTACCGGCTTGGGGATTTGCACCAGCGACCTTTCGGTTACTGGCCCAACGCTCTTAATCCCTAAGCTACTTGCCGCCCTGATGATGTCTTGCTGTCTGTTGCCTCCTCTGTTATCCTCCAATGCCAGCTCCCAGCCACAGTAACACTAGGATGAGAAGTTGCCTTTTCCTTGCTTTTCCCATGTACTGTTTTTCCTCCTTTCCTCCTCCCCTCTCCTCTCCTCCCGCTATACTCTTGTCTCGCTCCTGACCTCTGGGATCAACTGAGTAAAACTGATTCCCTCTTTTCCACGGATCATGAGTGCGTCAGCAGTTACGCAACCCAGAGAGGGATAGATAAAGAGAGAGAGAGAGAGAAAGGAGGAAGAGGAGGATATATATATAGAGTGAGAGCCGGAAGAGGAGTGGATCTGCGTCTGTCACATTTGACCATTGTTGTTTGACTTGTTACAGCACCACATTACTGTGGCTGGTTTAGCCAGTGTCAAAACACAACATTTAATCTGTTAACACAAAATGGCTGCCTCTCCATTGACTTAGCCTTTCAGTTTAATAATGTTCATATTGTACACCCTTCAATCTCCACTCTGGACCTCGGAAGCCAGTTCCACTGCATTTTTTTCATTGTTCCCCTCTAACCAGAGCAATGATTTAGACCTGGGACACCAGGCGTGTGTGCAATAAATTATTAGGTAGAACAGAAAACCAGCAGGCTTTGTACCTCAAGAGTTGAACACCCTTGCTGTACACCATACCGCTCTGTTATGTCATATTGTAATAATGAGTCAGCAAATAAGGCTATGTAAACGCTTGTTGTGTTACAGCTGGTCTATAGGTGCTGAGTGGTGCTCACTGGGCTCCCGAGTGGCGCAGCGGTCTAAAGCACTGCATCTTAGTGCTAGAGGCGTCACTACAGACACCCTGGTTTGATTCCAGGCTGTATCACAATCGGTCGTGATCGCGAGTCCCATAGGGCAGCGCGCAATTGGCCCAGCGTCGTCCGGGTTTGGCCGATGTAGTCTGTCGTTGTAAATAAGAATTTGTTCTTAACTGACTTGCCTGGTTAAATAAATAAATAAATATATTTTCTTGCTCCTGCTCTCTGAATGCTCCGGGTCTCTGAATGCTCCGGGTCTCTGAATGCTCCGGGTCTGTGAATGCTCCAGGTCTCTGAATACTCTGGTTTGGGGAACAGATTCACAAGAGTCCCAAAACGAACCTGCCACAATGACTGTATAGTCTCAGTCGGTATTAGATAGACTGCCCCCACGTTGGGAAATAAACCCGTGGTTACCCTAGTATACCCCGTTGGCTCACAACAAATAATTGACCCTTTTCAAAAGCAATTTTCTTGTTGTCTGCTTGTTTTAGTCAATTACAAAACTACATGTAAGGGAAGTACAACATGTCTAAATGTTACTTTTCAATATTGCTGCTCCAGAGTTTTCCCACTACTTCGAAAAACATAATATTGTAGGGTTTCCCTCATGCCCCTTTTCACTGCGATGCTAGCAGCCAGGTGACCAATAACCTGATGGTCACTCTGACAGAACTCCAGAGTCCCTCTGTGGAGATTGGAGAACCAGAAGGACAATCATCTCTGCAGCAGTCATCGGCCAGACGGAAGCCACTCCTCAGTAAAAGGCACATGACAGCCCGCTTGAAGTTTGACAAAAGGCACCTAAAGGACTCAAAGACCACGACAAACAAAATCCTCTGGTCTGATGAAATCAAGATTGAACTCTTTGGCTTGAATTCTGAGCGTTATGTCTGGAGGAAACCTGGCACCATCCCTATGGGGAAGCATGGTGGTGGCAGCATCATGCTGTGGGAATGATTTCAGCGGCAGAGACTGGGAGACTAGTCAGGATCAAGGGAAAGATGAATGGAGCAAAGTACAGAAAGATCCTTGATGAACAACTGCTCCAGCGACCTCAGGACTCAGACAGGCGTGAAGGTTCACATTCCAACAGGACAACGACCCTAAGCACACAGCCAAGAATACGCAGGAGTGGCTTCCGAACAAGTCTCTGAATGTCCTTGAGTGGCCCAGCCAGAGCCCGGACTTGAATCAGAATAAACATCTCTGGAGAAACCTGAAAATTGTATTGCAGTAACCCTCCCCATGTAACCTGACAGAGCTTGAGAGGATCTGCAGAGAAGAATGGGAGAAAATCCCCAAATACAGGTGTGCCAAGCTTGTAGAGTCATACCAAAGAAGACTCGAGGCTGTGATCGCTGCCAAAGGTGCTTCAACAAAGTACTGAGTAAAGGGTCTGAATACTTATGTAAATGTGATATGTCAGTTTAGTTCTTTTTATACATTTGCAACAATTTCTTAAAACCTTTTATTTTTTATTTTAGAAGGCTGAATTTAATCCACTTTAGAAAGCTGTAATGTAACAACATGTGGAAAAAGTCAAGGGGTCTGAATGCTTTCCGAATTCACCTTACTTTTTAAAAACTTTTTTTTTTTAACATTTCCCACTCTCCCACGTCAAATAGCCTGAAGCCACAGGGCTCTTCTCACAGGCTCCATTTCCCTGCGTGGGAGCGTTGCGATCCATAGGTTGGAATTTTTGACCTGGTAACATGTACATTGAACAACACAGCAGCTTTTTTGGCATGTTTTGTTACAAATGGGGTTTAATTTCACCAATTCATGGCCATGGTCGAGTGGAATTCCTTACTGTTACGTGAATATTGACTCGAAGTACAACCGTGTAACCGGCTGTTATGGATAAAGACCGTTATGATAATAAAATAACAGTTTTTTTAATAATAATACATTGAATGGAATGAACAGCTGACTGAAGACGGGACAGCTGGGAATTTGTGTGGTTGAGTCTTCTTCTGCCATAACATGGACTCTTAACAATGTGATGAATCTTTGTTGCTCCTTGCTGAAACAAGCAAACTAGTATTTGGTTGCCTAGGCAACACCCCCCACAATGCACACATAGAAATAGAATGAATAGAATAGGTTTGGAACCTCTAACCCTGGCAATTTGACTGACTGACTAACTAACATAGATATAAAGCAGTTCTATCTGGGTACACTCATGGGTACGCTTGCAATGGCTGCCTGGTTTTGTGATGCTATAATTTCCATGACAATGTAGAATGTTAATTCAAAGATGTTAACTGATGTGTCTCTTTTGTATTGTCAGTTCAGTTGAATAAGCAAATCACAGCACAGATTACTTCCTGCCTTGCTCCTACGGTAAGAGACAGGCTATACGGACAGTCTGGGTGCCCAAAGTTGATGGTATATGTCACGCAACGAGAGTTGAGTGGGAACCAACAGATTTGATTGGGCTCAGTCAGTTCAGTGAGTCATCCTGATGAGTCCTCCACAGCTACATGTATGTAGTTTATGCTTGTGGCTAGAAACTTCAGCAAGAATTTGCAACTTGTCCGCTGAAGTTGGGACTTGAATCATTACGTTTTTATGGTATTACAAATGTGCTTTAGTTGTCACCCTGGCCTGATATTGGCTACACTATCTAGCTACATCCCTGTCCTTACAGACCTGATATTAACTACACTATCTAGCCACATCCCTGTCCTTACAGACCTGATATTGAAAACACTATCTAGCTACATCCCTGTCCTTACAGACCTGATATTGACTACACTATCTAGCTGCATCCCTGTCCTTACAGACCTGATATTGGCTACACTATCTAGCCACATCCCTGTCCTTACAGACCTGATATTGACTACACTATCTAGCTACATCCCTGTCCTTACAGACCTGATATTGACTAGACTATCTAGCTACATCCCTGTCCTTACAGACCTGATATTGACTAGACTATCTAGCTACATCCCTGTCCTTACAGACCTGATATTGACTAGACTATCTAGCTACATCCCTGTCCTTACAGACCTGATATTGACTAGACTATCTAGCTACATCCCTGTCCTTACAGACCTGATATTGACTAGACTATCTAGCTCCTTTCCCTTAAGTCACTGCAGGACAGCAGGGCTTGGCAAGCGGGACTTGGGACCGAAGGACATTGTGCCCTGTTGCTGGCTTGCAGCACAAACTCTCCCCATCTCAACTAGCCTACCTGGTTAAATAAAGGTGAAATAATACAAATTAAATAAAAACTTGAGAAGCAGAAGACTCTATCACGGTGACATCCAGATGGTTCTACCAATATACCAAGTTTTTTTCTCGTGTAGGCTTCTATCCTACTAGAAATCACGTTGGATGGAACAAATTGGCCACGTTAGCTACCACCAGCGACATATGATACAGCTACCTGGTGACGCAACTGCTGCTCAGAGGGAAGAACCTCGATACAACACCAGTGCACTGGTCATTCACACCGGCTTCTTGTTACGTTAGCTAATGGGCATGTCACAGTGACATCCAGATTCCAGATGGTGACAAATATTACAAGTTACCCCCCCCCCCCCCCGCCCATCTAAATAAACACAACTTTCTTTTACAAGTTTTAACTAGCACCACGCTACTGTTGTTGTCAGCTAGCCAGCATAAACTAACTAGCTGTGAAGGGCTCATCAGGACAACTGACTAAACTAACTAGCTGTGAAGGGCTCATCAGGACAACTGACTAAACTAACTAGCTGTGAAGGGCTCATCTGGACAACTGACTAAACTAACTAGCTGTGAAGGGCTCATCAGGACAACTGACTAACCTAGCTAGCTGCGAAGGGCTCTTCAGGACGACTGACTAAACTAGCTAGCTGTGAAGGGCTCATCAGGACGACTGACTAAACTAGCTAGCTGTGAAGGGCTCATCAGGACGACTGACTAAACTAGCTAGCTGTGAAGGGCTCATCAGGACAACTGACTAAACTAGCTAGCTGTGAAGGGCTCATCGGGATGACAGACTGAACTGACTGAACCAAATCCATTTGTCTCCATTTGACTCTCTGCGAGACATACCTCATCAATATGGGCACCAGGCATGTCCTGGGGTTTTCTATCCTTTGAAGCCTCTTGTATGACCCTTTCCCAGCATGCTATGCTAGTCTGTTTCTCACATAGAGGGAATGATTTAACAATCAGGAAGAGTTATAAAAAAAATAAAATGATTACTTAGTGTAAGTATACTGTATCATAGCAAGTACAAACATAAAAATTGAAAGTATGGATGCAGTGGCTCACGCATTTGATATTGGTAAACATACCGCAAGCCCATTCATACAGAATATTTAAACATTCCACCATACATTATAAATCATACAGCCATGCATAACGCCAGTGAGAGATGAGCAAAAACAGTGTAACTAACCAACTAACCAACTGACCAACTAACTAACTGTGCACCCCTGGAATCCACATACCACACCCCCGGCTTAGGTGAGAAATGGAACATTCCACATAGCATGCAAATGCCCTTGCACTAGCTGAGCCATTATGCAGATGACATGCAAATAGAGCCATCCGACGTGGTTGTGCTCAAAGTGCGCCGACTCAGGGAAAAGAATCAACTGCTGATCACTATGAACACCAGACAGGGTGTGCAGCCGTCTGTGCAGAGTAGCTGGCTACTCGCTGGCTGAGAAAATAAGAAAATAACATTGGTGTGCGCCGGGATGTGTATCTCGGGTCTTCTGTCTGTCTCCATTTTTAGTAATTTCATTCAGAGGTGTTTTAAATCACAATATTACTGTATCACAGAGGTTGATCTATGCATAGTCACTTTAATAACTCTACCTACATGAACATATTACCTCAATTACCTCGACACCGGTGCCCCCGCACATTGACTCTCTACCGATACCCCCTATATATACAGTACATAGCCCGTTGTTGTTATTTACTGTCTTATCTCTTACTTTTGTAAATGTTTAGGTATTTTCTTAAAACTGCATTGTTGGTTAAGGTATTGTAAGGTCTCTACACCTGTTGTATTCGGCGCAAGTGACAAATACAATTGAATTTGATGCCTGCTTCAGTAGCAGCTCATATTACTGTATCACAGCAGTTGATGCCTGCTTCAGTAGCAGCTAATATTACTGTATCACAGCAGTTGATGCCTGCTTCAGTAGCAGCTAATATTACCGTATCACAGCAGTTGATGCCTGCTTCAGTAGCAGCTAATATTACCGTATCACAGCAGTTGATGCCTGCTTCAGTAGCAGCTAATATTACCGTATCACAGCAGTTGATGCCTGCTTCAGTAGCAGCTAATATTACCGTATCACAGCAGTTGATGCCTGCTTCAGTAGCAGCTAATATTACTCTATCACAGCAGTTGATGCCTGCTTCAGTAGCAGCTAATATTACTCTATCACAGCAGTTTATGCCTGCTTCAGTAGCAGCTAATATTACTGTATCACAGCAGTTTATGCCTGCTTCAGTAGCAGCTAATATGACAGCTGCATTTGTATTTTCAGTTCTTTAGTCAGTTTAGTGATAGTGCTTCTCCAGTGATGCAGCTATAACAGATATTTTATGGGGCCATTAACACGGCTCACTGAGAGAAAAGTAGAGGGTGAGGGAGAAGAAGAGGAGAGTAGATGAGAGGAGAGAAGAGGAGAAGAGGAGAGGAGTGGAAAAATGAGAGAGGAGAGGAGATAAGTGGAGAAATTAAAGGAGAGAGAGAAGAGGAGAAGAGGAGAGGAGTGGAAAAATGAGAGGAGAGGTGATGAGAGGAGTGGAGAAATTAAAGGAGACAAGAGGAGCGAAGACAAGACAAGAGGAGAGAAGAGAAGAGAAGACAAGAGGAGAGAAGAGAAGAGAAGAAGACAAGAGGAGAGAAGAGAAGAGAAGACAAGAGAAGAGAAGACAATAGGAGAGAAGAGAAGAAGATGAGAGGAGAAAAGAGGCGAGGAATGCTGTACTCTGTTGTATAACTTGTTGACGAGAGAGATACTTCATCTACTCTTCTTCTCCATAGCGCTGTGTGCCTGAATGGTTACTTCATTTCACCTAGGAATGGCATTATGAGACCAGCCATGCATACCATTCTCTTTCTTTCTTTCTCTCTCCCTCTCCTCCCTCCCCCACCCACCCCCTCTCTCCCTCCTCTCCCTTTATCTTCCCACTACATCCCTCTCAGTGATATTAGAGCTCGCTGTACGTAAAATATAGATCTCTCTCGATCTCTCTCTTGTCATCACATCACCATCACATCATATCTTTACCTCCGGTGTTCATCTAGAGGCCCATTGACCCTAAGGGGAACTCTGCTGCGCTGTCTCCCAGGTGCGTTAAGCACTTCCCTGGATAAGTGTCTGTGCCACCCCAGTGTCAGCCTGTCATCTCTGGTTATTCCTGGGGAAGTAGGAACTTGTGTAGAAGTGTGGGCTGAGTTGCCCTCTTCTCTCCCCACTACCCTCCAATCTCCTCTTCTCTCTCCCCTGCCCCTACCCTCCACTCTCCCTCTTCTCTCTCCACTACCCACCACTCTCCTCTTCTGTCCCCACTACCCACCACTCTCATCTTCTGTCCCACTATCCTCCACTCTCCTCTTCTGTCCCCACTACCCACCACACTCTCATCTGTCCCCACTATCCTCCACTCTCCTCTTCTGTCCCACTACCCA